>NW_026859242.1:0-231228 GCF_026571515.1 Ruditapes philippinarum
GGGGGTTTCATTCATTTGTTGAATTAATATGAATTATATCTAAAAAACTTAATATTATTTTTCTTTGAATTCTCGAGATCTATATTGCTTTGATATTGTGTTTGAAATATCACTATTTATTATTGAAAACCATAAAAAAAAACATTTCCTGTATTCAAATATATGCATTCAGCAGATTTTAGTGCATAAAGAAATTTAGTATACAAACGAACACAAATTTTAAATATTATCTTTTATTTGACAGGAACACTATTTAAACATTATGTATTTGCAAAGTGTCTGATTACGGATATAAAGAGACAATGCAATGTGTACATACAAACATGAATCTCAATTTATTTTAGATTCTTTTTTTTTCAGATAAAATATAATGATATCGCACCATATATTACATTTAATCAGACACACGAGTCAATATGATATTAGATTCTACACTCATTTGTTCAATGTCACTGACAATATTATATTGCCTATTGCCCTGTTTTATTCGCTGACAAATTGTATTATAAATTGTATAATGCTATTAAAGAACCGTAAATCTCTACCCATGTATACATATTTAAATCAACCATTTATCGTAGATAAATCTGTGACACTTCTTTATGCTACAAGTGTTGTATGGAGATATGCTCGACATGGTTTACTATTTCAATGATTGTAAATGATGTTAATTCTTTGATATCACTGACGGTTTGGTTTTATTCCAATTCGGACGAAAAAGGAGTATATTTTTGTAAAGTGTTTTTGATTGTAAGGTTAGATTTAGGTTTTGCACGCGCGAATTAATGCTACTGACAAACACATTTAAGTACATGTACTTAAATAAATTGATGTGATTTTGATTTAACATATCTTTAATCAGTTTTGGGATCAATCTTACATGTAATTTTTTCTACATTTTGTTTCAGATTGTCAATGACTACACCTAATAGGGTTTAATATGTTATACGTACATGGTGAATTAACCTGTTCAAAATAATCTACCTGACTGCAACTGATTGTAATTGACAGTGCAAAATCCTTGCTGAAGGTAACAAGAGATTAATAAAACTAATGATTTCATACTGGTCAATATAAGGTTCAACGTTTGCCATAAATAAATTATTAATCTTGCCGGAACAATGACCGCTGTACATTCATCAGTTCATCCGAAAACCTGTAAGCTGCCGTGGGGAACCATTCTAAAACCAGAGTTTGGATTAGGTTACCAAAAAATGAATGAGTATGAAATCGACCAGACGGTCAACAGATTGAGTCAACTACCCGCGCCTAAAACAAGACCTTACTCTCGGGTTGGTAAACAGATGGATCAGGATGAAATTAATGAAATGGTTTGTATAATAATTGTTTTCAGAGATATATTCACTTAGTATCATTTTATAGACATTTCAAAAATGACCAATTGATATATGATTTGACTTGCATTTTACATAAACACTTTATAACACTTTTTAATCAATATGCTGTTCGCATACGATTTATTAATAAACTTATGTTCTGTTCTGTTCTATAACAATTCAGAAACTCATATGTTAAACTTAGCCACCTTCTTAACTCTTGATTTTTTCATTGTGTATTATTATTAAGACCAACGTTAGTTTTATGTCTTTCCAAATTTGCAGCTTGAAAGACTTACGAAAGTGAAAAAAGAGAAAATTCCCGACCACGATAGAAGAATGACGTCATCACCTTACAGACAAATGGGCGTGGTTAATTCATACGCTTGGAAAGGATTCAATTGATGCTATATTATCGAAAATAATTTTAAAAAGTTGAGAAAACTCTTCTGTTGATATGACACAAAAAAGTCGTTGTCAGGAGTTGAAGATCTAGTTATATATACAGATGTGGTATCTTTTTTTTTTTTATTGATTTTTGGATATCGTTTTAAGCCACAATATATTCACTTCTGATAAAAAGACTTTCTAAGGTAAAACAATAAATACCAAGTTTAGATTTTTAATTTTAATGCATACATCTTGAAATCTTTCAATATTATAATTGTTTAGGGTTTTATCAATCATAAACTGTATAGATCACAGCCACCATACGCATTATGTCTTCATTATTGGTGCAGAATATTACAGCTTCTAAAACATTTTTTCCAAGGTTATATAGGTTATCATTATACAGAATACCGTTTGAACCGGTGCTAGGGGGCATGAAAGATGTATACTATTACCTCTTTTCAGAAGACTTAATAAAAGCGAGTCTCCAATTTTCTACTACATGCATCTGTTTGTGTTTTCATATCTCACGCGGGATCTTCCCCTTTTTCATTTTTTTACGTTTAATCATAATCGCTTAGTAATTTATGTAAATATTGTATACATGTTTGGCACAATTATCCCTTTGGAGATGTATTTTCGGTCACTGTTTACACTTTTTTTGTGATTTTATTTCATTATATTTGTTGTTTCAAATAAATATATCAAGCATGTCAAATCAGCAGATTTTACTATACTTCATATGAAGTTTATTGATGTTCATCACAAAATGATTAAGACCTTAACTTAAATCTTGAAAAAAATGCCTTTTAAGGAATTCTGCCAAATAAAATTTTATACACATTATTTTTTAGAAACTTGTCACTGCACTATGAAAATCTGTTGTGTATACAGTAAACTTCACTTAAAGCGAACACGGTTATAGCGAACATTTGCCCTTCTTTATTTAATATAAAATATACGGTTATAGCGAACCCGGTTATAAGGAATTATCGACTCATCATGCATATACGAGTATATGATTAAATATTTTTAAAAAAAAATGTTAAGGCATTTAAGAACAGAACACGAATTTTACCATTTCGCTCCTCATCCATTACATAAGTATACATTATTGTGTCAAAGTCAAACAATAAAATAAAATATACAGTACAAACGTAGCACTGAATTTATTTGTTGGCAGTAGCTTTTAATTGTTTGTACGTAGTTGTTAAGATAGAACGAGCATTTTAAGAGTTATTTCCAATATAGATGTTTAGACCATTTGTTTTATAACCATTTTATGCAGAAATATATGATATGAAAATATTAATGTTTGTTTAGACTTATAAAATATCTGACATGTCATTTTGTATAAATTCTCTCAATATGAGTCCATTGACTAATGACTTATTGACTAAAAATGTCCGGACTCGCAGTGCCTGAAAGTGCGGATGGACCCTTATTTAACTTAGAAATCACGCCATTAACTAGTGAAGATGCGATTTTATTGATTCAAAAACAGCATAACGACCAATTTGGATATCTAAACCTACTGATTTTAAGCATATATATTAGACTATATAAATATCTATTCCCTTAAAGTGTTTTATTTGAGATAGATGAATTCAATTGACCTTTTGTGTTTTTCAATGTGGTGAGATTATATTTTAGTTGTAAGATAGTTGTAACATTCCGGTCCTGCACCTCTATCCACGAATACAGCTGATGGCATACGTCGAAAACGATGGGTGAAAAAGTGGGTATATAAACATTTATATGTTTATAAGTATTTACACAATTTTTTACATATCTATTATATCATATAATGGATAAGATAGGCTAACCAGCTGAACGAAAAGTTAATCCAAAGTCAGTTTATGTATGGCTTTATGTAATATTGGATTATAGCGGGACTTTAACTGTGTAACCACATATCATTTCTGCTGTATCTGCGAGATTGAACATTAAAATTCGTAAAACTTTATAGCGGCCTTCCGCTTTTAAAATATTATTTTTAGATAAATCGTTTCATATAATTGACAAATAAAATAAAGTGGACAAGGTTAGCTTTTAAAAAAGCTAGTAGCGACTCGCTTAGTAATTTCTTTCCAGGGGTGTGTTTAAATGTTAAAATGACAGTTCTGTTAGCTGAAGAGACTTCAGCGAACATCAAAATAAAAATGACATATAAAGTTATGGAAGCCATTTCTCTCAGTTTAACAAAGAGGAATATGAGTATATATGAAGATGTATGTAAACAGATAGAATGAAGTCCCTATGTCTGTGCACATTTACTATATGGCTTGTTGACCTTGACCAGAAAAAAATAGATAAGTAGAATTCATAAAGATGTCTCTTAAAACGAAGTTAAGTTGTAATATGTTATTTAGTATTGGAATGAGTGACAGACACAAGTCCTAAAGTAAACACAAACTGTCAATCAATTCAGCCAGAAAAGCCGGGATCCTATTAAAAAATAGGATCCCGGAAATTGACCAGTTCAAGAATATAGTTTTCAGAAAAGCGGGGATCGTATTAAAATATAAAGAGATCCCAGGAATTGGCCGGTTCAAAATATTGTTTTCAGAAAAGCTGGGATCTTATTAAAACATATAGGGATCCCGGGATTTGACCAATTCAAGAATATAGTCTTTGATTTTTCCAATTAATTAGACATATAATTATAATTATTGTGATTTTGTTAATAAATAACTCTTAATATATCTTTATCCTAAGTTAAACTAATTTAACGTTCATAACATACAATAAAAAAACTTAACGTTTAATGGCCTTTCATTACGACAATAATCAACACAAATATGGTTTATTAGTTTTTTCCTCTATATCTTACACGATCGCGTATCTCGGGCGTCCCGGATCCCGGCCAGTAAATACATACACTAAATACCGGAAAGAAATGACCGGAAAAAAGAAAAAAATGCACAGAACCAGATGTCGTTTATGTTAATTAACCAAACGAAAACTTGCTACAGAGAAAAGAAGACTGGTGAAATCGCTAAATCAAAAGTCAGTGTAAATATGATTTATTGAAAAGAATCCATGAAAATAAACATTTTAATCATCATTATATCTTTGCGCTCAAAACAATACTTGCTGCTTTTTAAAAATGGCGTGAAAATTGAAGGTTTTTTGACGCTATGTAAGATCAAATTTGATTGGCTAAATAATTTTGGATCCTAGCCCTGATAGATAAATTTTGTAGAAAGCTGGAAGCCAAGCTTCGATTAAATTTTTGGATGGATTCGGAGTTTTAGGTTGTTTCTCAGTAAAATCCTAACGTAATACCGGCTCGCCGTGGCGAGCCGGCAAAATGAAATTTGGCGCCGATAAAGTACATAAACAATAAGTTATAGTTGTAAGTGCCGTTTGCAATGTGCTCTTTCCACAATATTTTACTTTTAAATACAGTTTTTTTAATGTTCATGAAAATTAGCATGGATCTGGAGGTATGCTGCTTTGCCATAAGCAAGAAGTCGTAATGAAGATTGCAGCTTCGAACTTATGATTTTAACAATATTCCACGTGTCAAAGTATATTTAAAATGGCCTCGTATTTAATATATAATATACTTAAGGACAATGAAAACGCACGCCCGCATTATATGCATTTTGTTACATGAAAACAAAACATTTATGACTCCATTAGATATATATCATAACTTTAATGCAAAACGCAAACTTAACAACTGAAAATAATTCAAAATGTTTAAAATCAAATGTACACCAGTAAATCGAAGAACCTTAGGTGAAAATCCCAAAATCACACTTTTTCATCACAGTAATGCAAACTTAAAAAAGGCAAAAAATGAAAATCCAAAACAAAGTCACTCATAAATGTCTATTCGTAATGTCACCGTCGGGATCTTTAGAAACGACAATATCCTCCATCAGCGTCTCTTAACAGATGTACATCGTCGCCTCATAGACCTTACGGTGCGGATAGTCGCCTGTGGAATCTGACGCCATTCAGCCTGTAGTGTAGTGCGAAAACGCTGGTGAAGCCGAGAAATTGTAGACCGACGGACACCAAAACGGTTGGCGCTTTGATAATACAAAATTTGATTGTAAGATAGACCAGACTGAATCTCTCCTAAATCTACCCAGCGGTTAATTATTTGTACAATTTGATAAAAGTATTCAATAGTGTTTGAAATAAAGCACCTTTTATAGAGAAAAGTGTGTATATGCAATTTCAATGTGAGCTTTACGATTTCTAAAACTGACCATTGGCATAGTTTGATATTCATTTTCATAAAAAATTGAATTGCTCATTTGTGTCTAACATTTATGGAAAGGTGTGCAAAAACAACAAGTTAATAATTAACAGTTTAAGTAATAGAAAGAGCACCGAAACACGAGGCTATCTGATTTGTACGAGGGGGCGTAGCCCCCGAGTATAAATCAGATTGCCGAGTGTTTTGGTGTTCTTTCTCTTTTGTATCATAGTCAAACATGACAGCACGTTCCTTGTTGTCATAATATGAAACCCCAGAAAAAATTAACCAATGAACGAGCATTTGAATATGATAGTTCTGCCCCTTTCCCTTTCTCTGCCGTCACAATATGTAAACCCCGGCAAAAATGAACCAATCCACGGGCATTATCTGGAGTGCGGGTAACTGATACCTGCACTCCAGTTACCGCACTGTGCATGTATATGTATACGATTTAACTCTGACACTTTTTCAACAGAAAGGTCCCCAAACTATGATACAAGAAATAAATAATTTCAATTCATAAAGTAACCATGAATTGATTAAATCTGTTTTCTGTTGTGGTCTTATCACAATTAGCCAAAAGTGTTACTTTTGATTTTTCGGGTACTGTTTTTATCATGCAATAACTTCATTAAAATGCAATCATTTTTCATAACTTTGGTATCTAAATGACCGGAATGCATTTGGTTTTATGGAACTGTTAAAAAATACTAACAGGAAATATATTTTCCTTGTTTAAACGCAAATATTCCGACCGTGCGTTTTCATTGTCCTTAAGTATAAGTGTGTTATTTTAGAGATTACTTTGCAAAATGATTATATTCACTGAGGTATCTACGAGTATGTATGAACTTTTCTACTCAAAGAACCTTTAGTTAATGCTGTAATTGACAAGTACAACAAAATCTCTTCTTTTCTTCAAAATAAAAATAATCAATGTAAGTAAAGTATAAACTTTGAACAATATATCTGCTTAAAACAGCATATTTTATTTTCTTTGAAAATTATAACAATGTTAATAACAATTAACACAAGTAAGTTAATTTATTTGCCACCTCCGAAACCGAACCCACACCTGCATCTGCCATCTACACAGTGCCATCCGTACCTACAATCATCTCCGGAACAGTCCGACTGTACACGGCAACCGCTCGATGACACTGAAATAAGTACATACAATTCATATAATGCATTAATTTTATCTAAAATTATATTACATAAATATGTGTAAACAACAACAACAACAACAAACTTTAAATAGTTGTACCATTCTACAACTTAAATCTGTGATATCTTTCAAATTTACATTTTCTATCTGGTCTGTAAGTAATTTTGACTGTTAACAATGAGCGATATTACACTTTACATAAGCAGTTTTCTTTACCATTCTAATAAAACTTTAAATGAGGTGATATTTTTGTCTGTTCAAAGGTGTAACGCGTCCCATAACATTTACCTTTGCTGCATGTGCACTGTCTGTTATGACATTCAAGTTGGTAATTGCTTTCTGGGCATGTCACGTGACCACAGTCACCCACAGATCTGCATTCCTCTGCGCTCGAGAGAGCTGCAAAAACAAGTGTATGATGCAGTCAACATATAGAGGATATTAAATGAGTGTAAGTTCAATACTGAATTTATTGCACGAGTTGAATAAAATTATATTATGCGAGCCTTTGGCTTTATTGCACGAGTTGAATAAAATTATATTATGCGAGCCTTTGGCGAGCATAATATTATTTTATTCAACGAGTGCAATAAATTCAGAATTGAACTTACACTCATTTAATATTCTATTTATCACATACCCAAAATAAAGACCGTTTAAAGTGAAATAAGAGTCATTTTTCATTGACGCGCCTATAGTATAACGCTAACATTTAGCGCGCCTTTACACTATGTTTGTATAACGTTAATGACGTCACGTCAAAATATATGCACGGCCGTGCAATACCATATTTACGGAGTCGTAAAATCGGCACGGGTGTGTGATAAATGTTTTTATGATTTGTATTGCAATACTGTAAATCAAAAATGATTTATAAAAAATGGTAAGTATGTAGCTAAGGTGGTGCAAGAGAAGTTGCACTTTTACATAATCTTTCATGAACCGACTCAAACTGTGTCTGTAATTTTCACAAAGTAGTGTTGTTTTCATTGATTCATGGGGATATCCCCTTTAGAAAACATCTTTAATGTACGAGATCGGTCTCTTCTTAAAATACCAAGGAACCGCGTGTATGCAATAGAAAACTAATTAGATGATATATGAAATGCACTCACCAAGAACAGCTACGAAAACAGCGCAACAAAGAACAGCTTTCATGTTGTCTCGATGGTAATCTAGATAAATTGAACACTGGTCAACCCTACTGATGACCATTCTTATATAGTAAACAAATCATGCTGGTCAAAGACATAGTCACGCCTCTGGTCAATTTACTTATCTAATGGACGAATCTGTAAATGTCAAATATCATGCTAACATTCGCCATTTTTGGAAATTATTATGTTTATGGGGGAAATAGTCATGACTTTTAATCACCGTTGAGTATAAAATAGAATATGATTATGAAAGTATTGATTAAAATAGAAAAATAATAAACGTTATACAATGTAGTTTTAGTCGTGTCGCGGAGATATAAAGAATGAGATTGAACTTTGTTGTGTTGTCATGTCAAACCTGGGTCAAAGGTTATAAAGAAATTATCCAGGCTCAAACTCAGATCTAAGGTACTTGATTGGTCATAATTTGCTACAGCATGTACACTAAAAATATGAAAATCCTGTGAATAAAGAAAGAACTCAAGAAAAAATGTTTTACAACCTCGAGAAACACCTAAAATATATGTATAATGTCTTCTCACCTTAGCGGACTGAAAAAAATGAAACCTTAGCGGACTGAAAAAAAATGAAGGCACAACGAAGGCTGATGCTCAAATTTTAAACAAATGTACAAAACCGAAATTTGTATTATATACTTAACTGCAAAACTTTTAATACTATTTGGCTATGTCATAAAAATTGAAATCACAAACAAATTAGATATTATTACCACTAATGTCTATGAGTGGGGGACATAACGCTTTCCTACATAAAATCATAAAACATTAGACCACTAGTATTTTAAATAAATCGCACGCAACAATATCACTATGTCAAATCTATTTGGCGATGCACAAAAAATGTTTTGCAGTATTATAATAAAAGACTAGGAAGGCATTGTGGATGCGATAGACCTATTTTCAGCTTAATAAAAAAAACCTCACAATTTTAAAACGAGAAATATTTTAATGTTTAATTAAGATTTTAATGTAATTGTTTCTCTCTGTCCTAAATTTAAGCTTAAACAATTTTCAAAATTTACGGACATTTCTTCCACATCACAAATTCTTTCCATAATTGGGATCACTTATCTTGAGATATAACGAGATTAAATGTCTGACCCGGTTATTAAATATATCATAACTAAACAGAGATTTGACCATATGTTAAGTCTTTATGTAACAGACTAGGTTTTATTCACTTATGCTCAGTTTAAGTTTGAAATCGTATTTTGAATAGAAACATATATCAATATGGTTGTTCTCTTTTGCGCTGAAGTGTATTCGTAGCTGCAACAGTCGCTTGACTTGTAGAAACGCTCCCTCCGCAGTAAACTGAATTCACTAAACTGTAAACGAGAATGTGAATGGTAATGGAGCATTCCACAGACGCTCAGAATAGTACCTTGTAGATGAAAATCTAAACAGTCGATTACGATGAGTAAAATGGCTTACTAACATTTAATATACACATAATAAATAATAAGTGATCATAAACTCAGTTTATTATTTTATTAAATATATATATATATATACAGAAATAATAGAATAAAAGGAATAATCGTTTTAAATTGGTGAAAAGAATTCATGCTAATAATTTCCTTCGTGGAAAACTATTACGTACTGCTGTATAAATTCATTTTCACGGCTGTATTGAAGTACATGCAACAATAAACGGTACATTCACCGACCAATGAAAACCAAAGTTTAAAATGCGAGATCTATTTACGGATAGCCGATATTTTGGAGTTCGTGATAAAAGTGTAATTTTCTTTAATTTTTAACTAAATTGGGGAAAAAAATGAGTTCCTTAAAAGCGATAATTCCTTATAACGGTGTTCGCTATAACAGTTTAATTTTATATTAAATAAAGAAGGGCAAAATCAATTGTTCCTTATAACCGGAAGTTCGCTATAACCGAGTTCGCTATAAGTGAAGTTTACTTATTGAATAGAGTATTAATTTGTGTTTTCAGCCCGAAGAATGGAGAACTGTCAGCGACTGTGAATTGTCCAGAAAACGACAGAGTGTCATTACAGGCAATGCAAATGCATGTATCTCCAAAATATGGTTGCATTTTTTTACAAATCATTACATACTTTTGTTGAAAAGTTAAGCTTGTCATGAAAAAAGTATTGATTATAAAGGTTAAGCTAGTAAGATGGAAGAGTAGGATTGGATCACATAAACGTAACGGTATTTCATAAAATATTACTTATTTCATTGTAGAAACATCATTATAGAAACAAATAACATGAAATGCCCAATATGCCTCAGAAATGCTTTTATTTTTCCCCGAAAGCTTTTTTTATTTTTGATGTCCTGTTAAAGTTTTCAAAATGATACTCATTGGCAAATTGCCTGTACCATCTTTTGTTTGTTTTGCTAATTGACAATAAGTACAGTGATTTCAGCATTTTGTATGGAAGTAAAAAAACTACTTTGCTTACATTTTGATACTTTTATGACAAATAATTTATACATTTAGCGCTTCTTTCATCAGGTGATAGGCATCTAATATTCTTTAAATCCATTATTTAAATGTTATAAAACTCATTGCCTTTTCTTAAGAATGGGAAAATATCGTTTCTGAGGCATATTGTGCCCTTATTTAGAATTTACCAGTTTTTCTTGCTTACATGTGGGCGTATTTGAATTCTTTCTTACATTTCAGTGACATCATCCTAAGGTTCAACAGTTTGCAAGTTTCCATTACACTATATGGAGGATCGGACTGTATATTCGAATGGCACTGCGGAGATATGACCGTGGCCAACGTGTGAAATATTCATGACATTGCTGCGACTTTGATTAATTACATACGTGCAATGTAAATGTTCATTCTTGTGTTTGTTTTAATGATATACTTAAAGGAGCTACACTTTGGTCTAGAGCCAAAAGAAACATAAAATCTGACATTCTCCCATTGATCAATTTAAATAATATGCAAAGAAATATACGTAGAAGTAAATAGAAAGATGACGGCCCCAAGTGAAACTGGAAAAAAAGAAATTTTATTGTTTAAACATTGCATTTTCGTTTCCACACAGATAACAATTTATACCTACCTATACGATAGATATACTCAAAAATGTCTTAGTTTAAACTTTATTTATTTAATAATTGTACATATAAACTACATTTACAAACATTTCACAACAAGGAAATCAGATTGGATTGGAAAACAAGTAAAACAATGCTTATATCAATTCCTCTCCAGTAAAGGTAAATTTTCTTAATAAAGATACAAAAATGTTACAGTTAGATGTTAGCTCTTATAATGTACAATGAAGAATAAAAGAATGCATGCATTTGTCTTTTAATCACTTGACATATGTCAAGAGCTGCATCGTATATTTTCAAAGCTAGCTCCAAAGTCACCTAATTAAGTTTTTCAATGTATGCCTTAATTAATGCGTCACCAAATAGATTATCGTTTGTCCTCACTGAACTCTCTGTGGTAATAATGTGTTCTTGCCTTTGCGTGTAAATGTTGAAAATGTCAATATGTCCCTTCCTTGGTTGTCTAGCATATATAAATTAAGTTGAAGTTTATTCAAAATGTTACCAATTCCTTAATTATTGATTAATTTGCATGTGTTAACAAAGTCAGATGGACACTGTTCTAATGTTATCTACGATTATTTACAGTATTCGAACAGGAATCTCAGCAAAAATATTTCTATAGGATTATTTTCCAAAGGTGGGCATCAAATTCCAATTGGTTGCAATCCGATGTAACTCAAACTAATTTGGATTTGTTTATCTGTGCGTGACTTTATATTTTTAATACAGCAATATATCGTTCCTGATCAGAAATAATGTAAGAAACGTTTTAATCGTATAAAACAATATTGTTTTCTGCGAGATATATTTCACTTACGGTTATTAATAATGAGTATCTGTTTGATTTGATATTTATGGAACGGACGAATCTATTATACGAAAAAAAATCAGTAATTCACTGAATGATACTAAACAGGTATGCAAGTCAATTTTGTAGTATTTATCACCATATTTATACTGCGGGACTTTTTGTATCTGTTAAGTTTTGATTGTCTTACAATGTACATACAATGTATATAGTATATCATGATTTTATGTTTACTTATTGTTTTTTTTTTATTTCCTCAAACTGCAATATACTGAGAAAACTGGAAACACTTAATTCATACCATGGTTCATACCATTAAATAGGATATAACAGTCGTATATAATATGTATAAGATAATGAAATAAGAAAAATAAGTATGAGAGAAAAGTGTGAAACCTTATAGGGTTAAGCGGACGATATTAATACATTGTATCTTATACAATAACGAAAATATACTTTCCACACTAATTATAGAGACCATCCTTTTCTAATACAATGGTTAATGTGTTTAAAGTTTTAGTGTTATGATAAATAATCTTAAGTTTATGTCAACAACGTTTGAACAGTTAAGGATTTTAAGTTATATCTAGAATCATATAATTAATAACTTATAATTAATGAAATAGTCACTCACCAAGCACAAGTACGAATGCAGAGCAACAAAGAATAATCTTCGTGTTGAGAGAATATAGATTCTTATTTAACACGTACGGACTCTCAAAAAGGGTCTTTCTTATATAGTCAGCATGTCATGATTCTAGCTGTTACGTGGCGATTGAGCATGTCTTAAAATGATTTGTCATAAAATCTGCTTTTTCATTCACATGTGCAGATAAGAAAGCCCATATCTAGAAAGAAATCGTGTTGTGAAAGAAATGATTCCGTTGCTTTTGAACATCATCGCAGCTTATTATGAAATATGTATGTCACGATTATATAAATAATTAAATATTGCCAAGTATCTATATCACTACATGGACTTCAAATTCTATTTTTTGATAGATACAATATCCTGTAACATTGTAAATTGTACCTCAATTAAGTGTATATCGAACTCACAAATTCTTTGTGGATAGAATAATGCTTTAATTAAATAGCCATCCGATCGCTACAGGTTTGATGCGTGACAGGCTATCGTCTTTCAACAATATTGAAACATTTTAAAGTAATTCATGTATAATATAATATTAATGGATCCAATTCATCTAAAACTGATGAACTATTTCTGAGTCCAGCATTACTAATGTATAAAATGTAGATCACAACTTCAATTCATTTAGACATTCAAGCAAACCACAGGACATTGAAATAAAAGCTGTTGATGAAGAAAAATATGAGCAATTTAGCTAAGAAGCACTGTAAGTCGTGTACACTTATGCATTCATCGATTTTTCATCTTTATTTCTTCTTCTTCTTCTTCTTCTTCTTCTTCTTCTTCTTCTGAATACCAAACTTTGTCAATTAACTGAAAAGATTATGTGTGAGCGCTGGTTATAGATATTTTAAAAAAGTGAAAATTTAAAACTTTTTACTTAGTCCAACTGACTGTACTACGCTTCGAGATACTGTGCTATTTTGTGTAAGGGTAGAACTGCAATTCTGATCCAGAAAAAATATCTCAGAATCTAATTTGGGCACGTCAAAATATTTTGACTTCATATACATATAGTTTGATTGACAAATTAATTTATTTTTTGACATAGAAACCGGTATACTAGAGGCAGAGTGTAGATTCGAATGTTTCTATTGTCACTGCTGAATGTATAGGGTGGTAATTAATATGCTTTTATTGACTGATTGCTTTCGGATAATTCAAATATGTGTACGACTCTTTAACTCTCGAAATGTGTTAATAACGGGTTTGCCTAAAATACGAAAGTGAGATTTTTGACGAAAGTGAGCGAAAGTGAGCGAAAGTGACTTTTAGAATTTGAATTGTACTGTTTTAATAGAATTTTACAGTAAAATTGCTGTTTGCATACGTATATTATTAGCAACTTATTATATGTATTATAATAAATAACCATAATCATGATTTAATCGCCATTTATTGGCATAAATTCTATATACAAGTTCAGCACTCTTCCTTTCACTTGCATATAAAAATACGAAAGTGACTTGTAAAGTATTAAATATAGAGTTTAAATTGAAAATGTACTATATCTGCAGTTTGTAAACGTGTATTATAAGAAATTACTATTATTTATTTTCTAAATTAATAATTATGATGATTTAAAGTTTTATACCCCATTTTTTTTTGCATAATTTCTATAAATACACATCAGCGATCTTCCTTTCACTTAAACTGAAACATACGAAAGTGACTTGTATAATATCAAATATAGAGTTTGAATTGAAAAATGTACTTAAATTGCAGTTTGTAAACATATAACATCAGAAATAAATAATTTGATATTCAACACTATATTTCAATTAAACACTATATTTTAGAAGTCACTTTCGTATTTTCTATGTGAGCGAAAGGAAGATTGCTGAACTTGTATATAGAAATTATGTCAAATAAATGGTGATTAAAGATCATAATGATTATTTTTTAAAATAAAAATTATAGATTTCTGATAATATACGTCTGCAAACTGCAATTTTAGTATAAATTTCAATTCCATATTTAATAATTTACAAGTCACTTTCGTATTTTTCAAAGTGAGCGAAAGGAAGATCTCAGAACTTGTGTATAGAAATTATGCAAATAAATGGCATTTAAATCATCATATACTATATTAGTGATTATTTTTGAAAAGAAATGTTATTAGTTGCTAATAATATACGTCCACAAACAGAAAATTCACTGTGAAATTCTATTAAAACGGTTCAATTCAAATTTTAAAAGTCACTTTCGCCCACTTTCGCTCACTTTCGTCAAAAATCTCACTTTCGTATTTTAGGCATACCGGTTAATAACTGGTGTCTTAATAACTATGTGGGTAACTTTGTCTTGTTCTTTTGGTAAATTTTCAGAATAGACAGAATACACATTGCGTTTCTTTTTAGCCTGCAACTACATTTTTTCCGGCGACTTTCAGAAAATCAGAGACTTTTATTACAGATATAAAGCACCATAAGAAAATTAAGGGAGTATTCGGTAAATGGATTCATTTAGGATTATACCGATAATGTACAAAATGAGTCGTCAGCAATTTTTAGAATGATCGCTTCCGGTGTAAAGTAATTGTCCGTAAAAAATATCATAATCCAGTATTTCAGAGTGCAAACCGGAAATCATGACTGTATGTATTTTGATATTTAAATAATCTTTGTGATAGTGTAAAATTGTTAATTTTAATTGGCTGTAGCTTGATGTGTTTTGAAATGTATATATGTGTCATAGTAAATGACCAACCTATTTTCGGATAGTTGAACATATTATAACAGTAGGCCTATTTGTAAATAAAAGGTCAAATGAAAGTGGTGTTATCATTTTTCTCAGGTCCGAGTGTCAAAATTATTTAAGAAATAATAGTAGATTTTGATCAATTGAAGTTTTATAGATCTACGTTTTTACATTGTACAATATCAAATAATTTACAGTCTTACAGCTGTATTTTTCTAGCCATACTTTTGTTACAAATGACTAGACCGTATTCACTGGGTATGTTTATCATCATCATCATCATCTCAAGTAACTGCATCACTCCGCAAGGAGTATACTCGCAATCAGATAAAAACTGTATAGGCAGGACTGACTGTTTTCCAAAATAAAAATAAAAAGTTTCCCTATCTACAGTTTCTATTAAAAGAGTAAAAACAACTCCGTGATTAATATTTTATATGTTGGCTGGCCAGAGCTGATTTGAAAGCATCCAGGCTGGTCTGGTCAACAACGAACGTCTTGCGGCAGCTTGTTCCAAAGCACGATGGTTGCGGGAAAGAAACTATTTTGGAAGATGGAGGTGCGGGCTCTGATTTGGCGGAAGCGTTGGTTGTGCCCTCTGACAGTCTTAGCATTGATAAGTGGAGGATCTGGTATAATATCCACAAGGTTGTGCATTATCTTGAAGAACATAGTTGTTCTGGTGTTGTTGCGCCGGTGTTTGAGGGTGTCCCATTTGAGGTCGGTAATCATGTCGGTGACGCTGCTTGTTCGCGTGTAGTCTTGTTTCACGAATCTTGCAGCGCGACATTGGACCATTTCTAGTTGGTTGATAAGACCCTAAGAGTGAGGGGACCAGACAGATGAGGCGTATTCAACAGTAGGTCTGATATATGTCTTGAAGGCATTAGACTTGGCGCTTGGAGGGCTAGATCGTATATTTCGCCTGATGAATGACATGGTGGAGTTAGCCTTTTTTGTGATGTTTTCGATATGTTTTTTCCATGAGAGGTCTGAAGAGATGGTGACTCCAAGATATTTGGCATGATCTGCAGTGTTGAGTTCTTTTCTGTGGATGCTATAGGTGTAAGTAATAGGTTTTCTTTTTGTGGAGATGTGGATGACTTCACATTTGTCGG
The DNA here is from genome assembly GCF_026571515.1 of Ruditapes philippinarum. NCBI lineage: Eukaryota > Metazoa > Mollusca > Bivalvia > Venerida > Veneridae > Ruditapes > Ruditapes philippinarum. The sequence continues at coordinate 16,615 of NW_026859242.1, forward strand.
GATTAAAAGCCATCTGCCAATCATCCTCCCAGGATTGGAGACTATCAAGGTCATGTTGGAGTTGGCGTGAGTCCTCAGGGCTACTAATGATTCTGTACAGGAGGCAATCATCGGCGAAGAGTCGAGCCGTGGATTTGCCTTTCGATGGTAAATCATTGATGTAGGCCAAGAAAAGAAGAGGGCCAAGGACGCTGCCCTGAGGGACACCAGAGGTGACAGGTGAGGTAGCTGAAAAGGAGCCCTCAAGGACAACCTGTTGTGTGCGCGACGAGAGAAAGTCTTCAATCCAGGAGTGGGTTGTGCCTCTGAGACGTGAGTGTGTGTATATTCAGGATTAGTTAACATTTGGTGTGAAACTGTTTTTATTTATTTGTCATAAGGATGGGCAAGAGCTTGATGTCTGTAATGTTTGTGTAACAGTACTTGAATCTTCCCAGAGAAACCGGCACATTTTGCATTGTTGCCATTAACTTGATCCCAATAAGTGAGTTATTTTGTAATGAATCAACACAAACATGTTGCAATTTTATCCAAATTATGGTTCTCTATGATGTGAATATATGCTGTACAATGCTGCCATGCCTTTACACGTACATTCACCCTGATTTGATATAATTAAACTAAGTGTGTACATGTACATGGTATATATATAGCAACCCCAGCTAAAATTTCAACTTTTTTACTATGTCTTTTAAGTGTGTTTTAATGATAGAATTTAAATAGACTAACTTAGAACATTTTAAATTTTGAAAATATCTTGAAAAATAAAAAAGTTATGAAGGTTTGAAGTTTGTGAAATGTCGTGATTTTCTGGAACATTGTACCTATATATTATATAGGAAAATGATTCGAGTTCGCGGTACCGAGCAAAGCAGAATTTTTATTAAAAATGTCATAACTTTTTTATTTTTTAAGATAGTGTAATCAAACTTGGCAATCTTCTAGAATTTTTAGTGTAGATTCCATTTCTGCACTCTGTTTTAATGTGTGATAAATGTTTTAATGTGTGATAAACAATATTGACTATACTGAAAGAAATTTTCATGAAATTCATAATGAAAAATATCTTTTTTTTTTCAATTTTATCTTCACGACACCGATAACAAGATTAAATCATACACAGTGATTTATTTCATTTTCAAATCAATTATATCTATCTTTTAAAGTATATATCACAGTGAATCTTCAATAAATGCATATTATAATCACTGTCAGTTAATGATTATTCTAAAGTTTGTACCACTCTAAAGTTCTAGTAATGACAAGTAATTATTTCTATAATCATAACATAAATTGTTTAACAGTCATAGCATTCTCTTAAAATTGTCACAACTGTCATATAGTGCTTACTGTTTGATGTTTAAAACACTTTACAATTGTAGATCAGTTTCATCCAAAGTTAATATTTTTCTTTGAATTTAACAGAAAAAAGTGGCATTGAACTTGCTGTAAATAATAAATTGTTTCAATTGCGTTATAACATTTATATCAAGAAACAAGTATAGTACTGGCCACCGTGTTGTGTAAAGTCTAATGTTTTCACACCAAATTGAGACTGGAAGATAGTTGCATGCACAACATAATGCTAAAGTCCCACCTTTTTCTTTAGTTGTTAACTCAAGTATATGAAGAAAAGGGAGAGCTTATTGTACTTACGCATGCGTCAGCATCACACTTTGATTAAGTTTATGAGTGTAAGTTAGTATCTCCAAAATTACTGAAGGGAATGTGTTGAAACCTTATTAAGTACCTATTTGAATGCAAAATAGGAGGTCACTTATTATCCAATGTCCATAATTCTACAACATGGATTTTGACAGAATAATGACCCTTTTTGAACTCAGAAAATTCTACATTACCCTGGCTCTTGTTTAACTATCAGGCACTGAGAATAGTCAAGAATTCTGTCCTAAAGACAGATTTTTATTTTGGATGATCCATTCTTGCTATCCAGAATTTGTTAGCTGTTTCCGGCAAACTCTTTGGGAGGTAAAAACTTCTCCTCAGAAACTCTTATAATCGTCAAATCAAAAAATTTATTTATTGTTGTTATATATACAGGGCCAAAACACCATTTTTGGGGAAGGGGCCTCAGCCTTTTTCTTGGGGAAATATGCATGATTTTGGCATATTTTGGGAAAAGGGGTCTTAAATTTTACACAAAAATTTTAACAAGTTCTTCAAAATAGAAAAGCAAAAAGCACTGGGAAATACTAATAAGGCAGTAAAAGACCTTAATTCAACAACATCATTTAATTTTGTTCTAAATTCTATGGGAAATTTCAAAAGACTGGGGAATTTTGAGGACCAAACTGGGGGAAAAAAGAGGCTAGTTTGGTTGGGGAAGCAGCCTATATTCGGCCTCTACAAAGAAGGGTTTTTTGGCCCTGATATATATAAATTTTTTGATTTGATGATTATAATAGTTGATTATGAATCAAAGCTTAGATATTTGGTTTGTGACAGATCACCTAGGTTTGTCAGATCACCTAGGGGTCCTTCAGAAAAATCACACATGTGGCGGCATGGCCGAGTGGTTAACATGTCAGACTAGTAATCTAATTATCGCTAGCCACATCGGTTCAAACCCCGTCAGGGGCTAGTCGTTGTTTCCTTGAGCAAGAAACTTTACACTCATTGCTCAGTACTGGTTGGTTCCAGGAACAGATTCGAAAGTGTGTCTATAAGCTTATAGCTTCCTACACAATCAAACTAAAAATAAATTCTGTATAAACCAAAAGTCACATATATATTTGTAATTTATATTTGCCATGTAATGTTTACATATATGAAAAAACTTAAATCTTCTTCTGTGAAACTAAAATGCCCAGAGCTTAGATACACATTGTACAATGCATAGAGTAATTATGGCCAGGGGTCAGAAGTGGTCTAAGGCTGGTAGTTTAAGTTAATAATTAGACATTAACTATAGTAAATATATCTTAAAAGTCTTAACCTTAAAAACTACAAAACCTAGAGCATATATGTAGAGACTACTAGATATTTGGTATGTAGATTCATCTCTTGTTGTTCTTCATAAATTATATAAAAAACATCTCTGCAGTGCTTTTAGGGCCAATCTTGTGCTGAAATTTGGTCCCATTCCCCTCCCAAGAAAGTAAATATTTTCCTTTATTTCTGAAAAAAAAAGAGAATCCATTTTATTACAATTACAAGACACACGTGGACGTAAAAACAATGATATTATATCACTATTTGACATGTATCTGTTTATAAATTTCCCATTTCCCCCCTCCTTTTACCTTTCTATTGGACCGACCACCATTTCCTTGAAAGTGAAGAAAAAAGTGCTGCTCTATAGTAAAAACCAGTTCTACTCATCATATTGCATATTGCAGAACTATTTTTAAACAAGGGGCTAAATTCTGAAAGTTATATTTTTGGAGTTTTAACCAAGAATTTTTGTCAAAACTGGTTGTCCTTTACTGATGATTGTTACACTGGATGCAGTGCTCTTGTTAGCTGGACTATTCAAAGAATAGGGAGACCCGAGAGCTGTAAGTGTACTCACCCCAGCATTGAAGTCACACTTTGATTTAATTTTTACATGTATCTGCAAATTGGTATCTTCAAAACTACTGAAGGGAATGGGTTAGAATTTCACATGCTTATTTGCATGTATACATATCGGAGGTCACTGGCTAAGGCCCATAACTCTAACATGGATTTTGACAGAATTATGTCCTTTTTATGCTTAAATTTTTTTACATAATCCAGGCTCTTGCTTTTACTATCAAGCACTGAGAATAGTCGCTACTGTCCTACTGACACCTCTTGTTTTCAAAAGTCAGTTTAGTTGTACATAAATATATGGGTATATATTTGTCTTAAATTGGAGGTTTTTGTTAAGAACATGCACCAATAAAATGTAATAAATTTTTTTTCCCTGTTTTTTCAGACCACAAAATGCTTGGACATACCAATAGATTAACAGCATCAACTAAAATGACAAGAATATACATGTTCCTACCTGTTTAGATGATCTTTGCAGAGTTTTGTAGAGTGACTAAAGAAGTGGATAGTGAATTAGACAGCTTGTGTTGAAAGAATGGATAACAACAATTCTGCACCTTCAGGGATGTCACGATCAGGGTTCAGTGTGGATCCTAGGTTTATTAACCTACGTCCAATAGGCCATGGTGGTAATGCTGTTGTTTATTCAGCCACTGACAGTGACTGTGACAAGGAAGTAGCCATTAAGAAACTGAGTTTCTCCGATCGTAGGGGATGTAAATACGCATTGAGGGAGTTACGCTTGATGCGAAGACTTCAGCATGAAAATGTTGTGACAGTTTATGAAGTCCTAGGATCAAATGGTTTCAGTCTCGAAAGAGGTGGACATATAAATATGAATGAAACCAGCAGTGTGTACATTGTTCAAGAATTGCTTCATACAGATCTCTATCAGCTTGTACAGCAAGAACAACTTACACAAGAACATGTACGTCTCTTCACATACCAGCTGTTGCGAGGGTTGAAGTACATTCATTCTGCCAATGTATTGCACAGGGATCTTAAGCCAATGAATTTACTGATCAATGTTGAAGACCTTGTCCTTAAAATAGCAGATTTTGGTCTTGCAAGGGTTCTGGATGATGATTATTCTCACAAGGTAAGAATATAATGATAAGCTTGCAATTTTTTCAATTTCCTTTTCCTTCTTTAAAGGGGCTGAAAAACAGAACTGTACTCAATTATAACATGTATTTATCTTTATTTAAGATTTTTGTTAACAACATTTATTGTAATTTACAATTTGTAAATACCTTTCATATTTTGTTGTCTTCCAAATTCATGATTTAACTGAATAATTTGGCAAAACTTAAAAAGAAAAAACACTTATAAATATTTATTGCTTGGAATACTTTGAGTTTCGCTTAACTGTGCACCACAAAAGTGCTCAGGGGTGATTGTTTATGATACAAGGCATCTGTCTTGCCATGTCATTTATTGCTATATTGTCAATTAACACACAAAGTTATCAAAGTCAATATACACCAGGGCTTGAGCTAGGGTGAAGAAGTCACCTTCGGATGAGCGATTTCGCCTAAAACAAACTTCAAAGCGATTTTGAAGTCTCCCAATTTTTTTAATGATCTGTCATACCTATTTAAAACGCTAGGTCTGTTAACAATTTGTTTACTTTTCACCGCAACAATTCCAAGACTATTATTTTGTTTTTTTTTATACCATACATGTTGTAAATATGTTTTTACATGTTACAGGGTTTTTTGACAGATAATGTAGGTACATGTTGGTATAGATCACCTGAACTTATCATCTCTCCCAGAGACTACACTAAAGCTATAGATATATGGAGTGTAGGATGTATTCTAGCTGAAATGTTGACTGGTAGACCACTCTTTCCAGGTAATAATATGGTTCAGCTGTAAAACTTTGCTTAGAGACTTAGGAAAATTGCCATTTAGTTTGTTTAGTTTTAACATAGTTTATTTCAAAAAGTGTCACATTATAGTGTATGATTATACAAATACCAAAAATCACGCTATTCAGGCATAAATTGATGAAAATGGATTGGGTCAAAAGCTAAGCTTATAAGCCTTAATGTTGACTTTCAACATGTATATGATTAGTTGTAAAGATTTTTGACAGGTTATATGGCCGTACATGTACATAAATTGTAGTTTGAATACATGTATATAACCAAAGCAAGGTTTATATTGTAAACAGCTGTTTATAAATGGCCATGTAACGTGTCAAGAATCTTTATACCAAATTTATAAGACGCCAAACCATTTTTTAGAGAAAAAAAAGAGGATTTTTTCATAAATAATTAAAATTGTAAATTAACAGCAGCAATGTATATAATACCTAATAAACGTTTGTTTGTTTGATTGGGTTTTACGTCACACCGACACAGTATAGGTCATATGGCGACGTTCCATCTTTACTGGTGGATGAAGACCTCAGGTGCCCTTCCGTGCATTATTTCAGGCAGGAACGGGCACCTGAGTTGAACCACAAACGATCCGTAAGCTAGCTTGTTAGCTTCCTCACATGAAAAAAATTCAGAGTCCCTGATGGAGTGGTGATGGGCAAGTGGTTTGAAGTCAGTGACCTTAACCACTCGGCCACGGAACCCCCCCCCCCCTTTTATAAACTTCACTCTTATCCAATGAAAATGTGATGTTACATATACATTGTATAAAGTAAAGTATGAGATGAATGTAATTTGCTTGAAATATGTTTATTTTAAACACTTTGGATTGTTTTGAACACATACATGCTACTGTACTTATCTGAAAATATTACTTTACTCAAATTCTGGAAATGAAAGATCCCTCCAGTGCAATAGAAACAAAAACAAATATTAGAAAATCTCAGACTGTTTTATTAAGTCTGTTCATGAGATAATAAAAAGTGCAACATCTCTTATGTCCCTTTACACTGGCAAGAAGGGTATTAAATCCTTACCACTAAAAGTGTTGAAATCAAAGATCCAAAAGAACCATTATGTGACCAATAGTTAGATGAAGTACGGCAACCTTTTTATAGCTGACATTATAAAAGATTAAGTTAAAAATTGATTGTTTAGGTACATGTATCTAATGTATATACATAACTAGTATGTGAAAAACAGTGCCATGACTCAGTCAGATTTATATAAGAAAAAAAGGTAAGTCACTTTTTAAAGGATGGAATGAGGTCATCAAGGTCGTTATACCTTTTTCTCTGAGAAATCCTCCTTAATAACTAGTGATTGTGAATTTACATATGTATATTTTATAAAACTCTTGTTAATATTACTGTTGAACAGGTGCCCATGAGATGGACCAGATAGGTTTGATCCTTGACACTGTATGTTTGAGTGACAATGAATGGAACATAGTAACCCAGATATTACCACAGAGTTTTATCCGGAGACACAGTCGCGTACCAGAGAAACCATTAGCTGACAAATTTACTAGTGTAGATATAGATGGTAAGACCATTAAACATTATAAGGTTATTATACAATGTACATTGTCACGTACAATACTGAATTCTATAATAATCAAGTACACAGTTGTCAAAACTGTATTGGACTAGGCGCTAGTGGAGTCTGATAAAGATTTTGCAGCTGTGTACAAGTCCAATAGAACCAATTTTATTGAAAGATTTAACCATGTTTAATGACCTCTTCATTTCACACCACTATTTTTGACAGAACTTTGTTACTTCAATACAAGAAGAATTTGATATGGATTTTGGACTCTCTCAGAAAATGAAATCAAGGCTAGATTGATGTGCAATATGGATTTGATATAAACATTTTGGACTCTGGAAATAAAAAGGAGGCTATATTGGGTGTGATATGGATTTGATATGAAACTTTAGGACTCTTGAAATGAAAAAGGAGCTATATGGTGTGTGATAATTATGGATTTGTTAAGGACTACATGTATTTGTACTCTGAAAGTGAAAATGAGGCTAACATGATAGTATTGGATTCTGTAATGATTTCTGTTGGAACATCACATGGTATTCATGCAGAAAGTGCATTGGTTATATTTATGAGGTGTGAAATAAACATCCTTATCTCATAAACCCATTTAACAAAAACGATATTATACTAGTGTAATAACACTTTGATTTGATGTCATTTGTGTTATATACAAACATAGTGTTAAAACACTCTAATGTTAGCGTTGCTCTATAGACATGTCAATGAAAAATGACTCATTTAACTGTAAACCATTCTTGTTTCAAACATGTGATAAATAGAATATTATGTTCATGTAGATTCAATACCAAATTTATTAAACTTGTGAAATAAAAAAATAGTATACTCACCAGAGGCTAGCATAATTTGATTTTATTTTACTCATTCAATAAATTTAGTATTAAACCTACACTCATCAGTATCCTCTATTTATATCATTATATGCAATTTGTAAATATAGTTGCAATATGTAAAAATAGAGATACATGTAGGTGAAAAAAGTGTGTTACTTGTCTGAAAATAATATGGTTGATAGGTTAGCCTACTTACACCCAAATCATTCATTGATAATGGTAGAAGACGGGTCTTGCATGTAGAAATGAGAAGTTTAGAATAAGCACTGTCTCTTGTGTGTATGTGTGTAATCTGGTTTTGACAGTTATGTCTAGTACATGTATACCATAATTGCATTTTTGCGACGGACGCGCCCTCAGGCGCGTTCAGAGCTATGTCATCTACACATGGGATTTCGTTGGCTACAATCGCGCAATGTGTCCTCAACCGAATAACAGCCCACGAAATAGTACATGAATTTGATCCCATGAAACTCCCATACTTCGTCGGGATATCTTAAAAACTTGCATATTTAGCCTTTTCAATTTCAAATTAAGTTATCCAAGTTAAAATATAAACGTATTTGATTGATAAAAACGCTGTAGCCCTATAGTATTATTGGGCAATTATGCAAATGCAAATGACTGCTGAAACGATTTACCGCTGTCGAAAAAGTAGGACAGCAAATTTTGCTATAATTAAGGAGTAAGCTCAATAATTCCTAGAAATTATAAGCAGGAAATAAATATTTGCCCATTAAACAAAATATTTTTATTAACAGATCAAATTTTTTCGTGACTTTAGAATCACTCGCGCATTAATAAAAGAAGAACTCTTTTCGTGACTCATACCGCGGGGAATATCCAGCAGTTATTAATAAATTAGACTACATTCTTTTTATAAATATCTATTTTTGAAAATGCATGTTACAAGGGAGTTTTTCAACACTTTACCACCATGTAGTCTTTCATGGTAATCTTTATTGAAGGAAGTTATAATATCAGTTCTACTTCCGATTCTTGTGTTTTGTTTACATAGTTTTCTAGGTCACGATATGAGTTAACCTGATATGAGATTATAATAGCCTTCGCACTATTCTAAAAATAGATTCTGCATCATCTGTGCTGACATTCGGAGGAGTACACATTGTACATGTAATAAACAAGCGGATATTCTTACTTTGTTTACATGCAATACTTTAAGATATTCTATACAATTGTAAGAAGCAAACAAGTTGAAAATGGAATTTAGTGTGAAATTGAAAGGGACAACTAAACACTGTAGTGCTTAAGTGACGTAAATGAAAAAAAAATCTAAAAAAAAACACCATTAATTGCCGATGATTTTAACCATAAATATTTTTAATGAGACATATCCAAGAGAAATAAAAATAAAAATGACTTATATTTTATTGTCTACATGCCCACTATGATATAACACGAAGCAATTTTAACTAACATTCTCACATGTATTATGTATTATGATTGAAGTTTATTTGCATGGTTTTATTGTAGAAATATTTCGTTGAGTTTTTTTATCTATTTACATATCATTTCTTGGAATAAATCGATAAGGGCACTGATTTACAAGTTTGACCAGAGTTTTTAGGCATAAATTTCATTCTGTATTTAAAAATTTGGACTTGTTCTGCTTGAAAGTAGAAAATCTGAATTATATCAAAATGGGACACATAAAATATATTGCTCTACAAATCTCGAACTTGTATGGAACAAATTTTCTCTGTTATATCTTTTGTGTTGTTTTTTTTTCTAAAAAAAGCCTTAATGTCTCTCCGGTTGCATGTCCGTCGCATTCAGTGCTGCAGCACTTTGATTAAAGTATTGGCACTAGAGATCATCATTACAAGACGATGCGTTGCTCACAAAAATCACGTAGCTGCTCTGAAAGTCATTGCTAAAAGTATCAACATCATTTCCCAGCAATGACATTTATGAAGAATAAGTGATTAAAATTCAAGTTTTGGTAGAGGTAGCTTATTATGCTCTTGGTAAACCTTTTCAGTATAACGTTTAAGGGCAAAAAGACTTTTTGTGCATGTGTTAATAGATGATCTGAGTGAGATAATCTCATGTACTTTTGCACTATTAATGTTTCATAACAACACTTTAAAAGAGTTACAACAGTCTTTTGTTGAACCTAAGAGTCCTAATAGTAGTGACATTTGAGGCTTTTACCACTGCTCATAATAATGTGGAAAAAAACATGTAGTTTTTAATCCACATTATGACATATATACAAACAAATGTACATAGCATAATTTTGAACCAAATACATGTATCTGTAATAAAGGCCATTAAACAACCCATGTATAATTTAATAGCATGCTTTTGAACCCAAATATACATAATAATAGACTATTGAACATAAATGCCACTATGTGTAATGATAGAGCAGCATGCTTTGGTATTTAATCTTTTTTTTCTTTCTTTACAGCATTAGATTTACTGGAGAAATTGTTGGTGTTTGAACCTTCATTGCGACTGTCAGCAGAGGAAGCTCTCGCCCATCCATACCTGCAACAGTTCAGCTGTATCGAGGATGAGCCTATAGTACTGACACCATTTCATATTGAACATGAGGTAAAGCCATTAGTTTTACTATAAATTGGTATAAAATGATTAGTACAACTCTCCTACTTGATTGTGTTTCAGCACTGCATTTTAAAAAAAGTTTTCCAATGCAATTTGTTACCGCATTCTTCATTAAAGGCATTTAATTGGCACATAGACCATCATTGTAGACCACTATCCAAGATTTCAGCACTTATCTATTTATTGAATTGCAATCTTTTGTGGACTCTGGTTGTGAAGTTTTAGGTTAGGGCTTTATCTTCAGAGTCACTATAAAAGTTTTCTGTTTAAATTTTACCCTTGTCATCATGTTTGTAACTAAGACACTATTGTTAGTCAATTGTTTATTCCCCCTCTCTCTTAGCTGTACATTTATAGCTTGATTGTTTATATATGTGAGCTTACAAAGTTCTGGCATTTTGCAGGGTCTTATTGACTATCAAACACTAATATTAGTCTGACGGCCCTTTATCTGGTTGTTTATTATAGAGTAGATAACAGTTTAATAATATCTGTCATATTTTGCGGTTCGGATCAGAATATCCGTCCTGAGGTGATCCGCCCAATGGGCGGTAACGAGGCTTGCCGAGTTACCGCCCATGGGAGGGTGACCGAGGGACGGATATTCCGATCCGAACCGCAAACATATGTCAGATATTTTTTCTTGCATATTCTACCATATTCCATTATATTTTAAATTCTTTATCTTTATTTTCAATGAAAATTTATATCATTACAACAGTAACTACTTTCATTCAACAGCTTATGAATTACAAAATCATTCATAACGGTAAAATGACGTCATATTTATCGTGCCATTGTACAGCACGCGACTCATCTGGAACCCCCCATGCCAGATGAAATTTCCGGCATGGGTAAAACTAACTGAAATGCCAGTCTGATATGCAAGAATACCTTATCCAAAGTGATATCATTATGATTATCCTGAGGCAAAATTAATGAAAAGCCTGCTTAAATATTACAGGATACATTTGTTTCTCAAATCATTACACACCACTTACTACTAATGTAATTTATTACCGGTACATAAGATTTATATGCAGAAAGCATTTTTCTATTAAAAAAAAAAGACAACAAAGACAATAGTGTGAATTTCATTGAAATACAATGTATGTAAATAATACCATTTTATACAAAATTATTTACATGCTAGAGATTATATTACAGGTAGATGACCTTTCACCTAAGTCTGCAAGACGTGTAATAACAAGTGAAATGTCCAAATCTATTGATTCATGCGGCACTAGAATACAAATATCTTCCATTACTGCTGATATCCTTCAAGAGCCAGCAATAACAGATCCTGGCAGTCTGCCAAAATGTGGTGACATTACATTATCATTGTCAAATGAAAATATTCATTCTGATCATGACGTAAATGAGGCTGATGCTGAAAGGGATAAGCCTGAAGATGGAAGTAAAAATGATACAGAGAAAGAGAATCAAAACTCTTTGTCTACTGGCCTGCTAATAGAAGATTGCATCTCCAACAGCATTGATAATAGAAATACTGCTTTGTCCTCAGCCAGGTCATTAGCCAATGGCAGCCCAAGGAATAGAGAATATGTACAAATTGATGAACCTTTGCTTAATACTGCTGGAAGAGGTAACATTGATTTCATATCATCTCATTTCAACCAGGCATCACAGCTAGAAAATCAGGTAAAAAATCTCAGAATAGTTGTAGATATACCAGATGAAGAAAATCTTAAAGAACAGATCTCCCCAAAAGAGAATAAAGACTCTGGTACTGAAAAGTCAAAAGAGGCTAAAGAATTAGAAAATGCCAATGCTGATAAACTAGTGGTTAAAGTAGGTAGCCAAATAACAAATGCAAAGCAGTCAGTGCCAAAAGATAAAGACATAGTAAACAATGAAAGACGGTCAGAACCACCAAGAGCTAGTGCTGATACTGACTTCATTGACTTTATCAGACAAGAAAAAGAAAGAATGAGGCAATTCAAAAATGTAAGAAGAGACAAGAAAAAGAAGAAAAATAGAAGAAATAATCGAAGCAATAGTAATGAAGAAGGACAGGACTTTTGATACACTTTACAGACTTCCAACTGAGCATTTAACAAGGCACAGAAATAGCATTTGTGGAAGGACAGAGGGGTTAGAACTGTGGAGGAACAACTGCGTTTACATGAAGAATTAAATGAGAAACGTAAAATGGCAGAAATGGACAAGGAACATAATGTTGGAGCAGTGGGAGGGTATTTTGAGATGGAAGAGAATCTGATTCATGAACATGGTAATGTAAGCCCTGTCTCGGAGCATTCCAGAGACAGCAGCCCTACTAATGAGGATGTAAATGTTCAACGTAGATTCGAAAGATAATTTGACTTGATTTGGATACCTTGTTTTTCTTAATTTTCTTATTTTTGGTACTAATAATGTGTATATCACTATATATGGTCAGGATTTTGTTGTCAGAGCTTCATACAATGATGTGAAAATAAAACCTACCATTCGATCATGCCAAAATAAGAGAGGAGATTTGGAAAATATTCCTCTGTCATTATTTTGTTAAATTTTAATTTTAGATCAGGGATAATTTGTTTTTCTGCTAATTTTAGAAATTCTATTTAGATGTCAATGAGTAATGTATGGCTAAAGTAAAATGTGATTTCATTTTTGTTGAATGTAGCTTGACCATCCTACTGGCCTTTGAGTCAGACTATCTCTTTGGTTAAATTTTATTTGAATTAATGGTAAAAGTATGTTTGCAAGATGAATATCTACAATCAACTTAAGAACACATTTCGTTTGAAAATGGATACATGTCTTAGGATCTTAATTGTGATCAATTATTCTAACAAGGATTTTACTGAATTATAGTTGTATATTAACTAAGGCTATTCCATATAAGACTCATAACAATAGCTGAAAGTATCCTATATTATTAGTTATAAATATTTTTGACAGGTTATATGGCCCTATATAAATGGTTGTTTGGAAATATGACCCGAGCCGCTAGGTGAGGGTTATATTGCAAACAACTGTTTATATAGGGCCATATGCCATATAACCTGTTAGAAATATTTATAATGAATTTATAAATATAAATAATATAATACAGTAAGCATCTTTTTTGGAGAGAAAAAAGAGATATTTCTTTATAAATTGACAGCAGCCTTGTATATAAAACTATATAAAAGTCAGGATCATCCAATGAAAAGCAATGTTACAAACATGCAGTATAATAAAGAACCCATTACTGTAACTTTAACTTTGCTTGCATTATAGTAGTTTGTTTTCATGTAAGTTCCAGGTTAAAATTTGGCTTGCAAGATAATTTACAATGTAGTTTGCTATTTTTTCTCATGTCAATTCATATTTAAAACTTTCGATTTGTATCAAAAAAGGTTAAGCCATGATAGGTTAGTCTTTGAATTGGAGTCAGTGCAAGTGATTACAGTTAGTTGATGAATTATCTCATAGAACTTCTCATTCCAAAGCTCAAGCTTAAACAAATATACATTATCTTGAACCATTCCTGTAATTGGACACTTAACATTTTTGTATTGATCAAAATGACAGTTGTATAAAAATACAACAAACAAGTCCTTGTTTTGTTATCATATCTTGACAATGAGCTATTCAAGTTCAATATTGGATTTGTCATTTTTATATGCTCAAAATTATTGTTCAGATGTTTAGCACGAGGTTGTCCACCTATCCAACAAAAGTATGGAACAGTAGGGTATGGAAACTACTTGTCAGAAATGTTAACAATAATGAGACAATGTAGAGAGGTCGTGTTAAAGATTTCTCTGGTCAAGGTCACATTTAACCATTATGTTCATCAATTTAGTATTTTTTAGCTCACCTGAGCAATGCTCAGGGTGAGCTATTGTGATCGCCCTGTGTCCGTCGTCGTGCGTCCTGCGTCGTGCGTCGTGCGTCGTCAACTTTTCACATAAACAACATCTCCTCTGAAACCAATGACTGCACATCAACCAAACTTTACAGAAATGATCCTTGGGTGGTCCCCTTTCAAAGTTGTTCAAATGGTTCCGGTCTGTTGCATATGTAGGTCACAGGGCCAGAAAAGGATTTCAAAAAACACAAAATTAAAAAATCTTCTTGTCTGAAAGTACATGGGCCAGAGCTTTGATTTTTGGTATATGGTATCATCTATGGGTCCTCTACCAAAGTTGTTCAAATTTTGTCCCTAGTGTCAAAATTGGCCCCGCCCGGGGGGGTCATTGGTTTTTCCTTATATGTCTATAGGTAAATCTAAAAAAATCTTCTTCTCTGATTTGGCAAAGGCTACAGATTAGATATTTGGCATGAAACATTGTGTAGTAGACCTCTATCAAGATTGTTCAAATAATGGCCCTAGGGTCAAAATTGGCCCCGCCCTGGGGGTCATTGATTTTCATTTCATACATATAGTGAAAACTTGAAAAATCTTCTGGTCTGAAACTAAATGGCCTAGAGCTTTGATTTTTGGTCTATGGTATCATCTATGGGTCTTCTACCAAAGTTGTTCAAATTTTGTCCCTAGTGTCAAAATTGGCCCCGCCCCGGGGGTCATAGGTTTTTCCTTATATGTATATAGTAAAATCTAAAAAAATCTTCTTCTCTGAATTGGCAAAGGCTACAGATTAGATATTTGGCATGAAACATTGTGTAGTAGACCTCTATCAAGATTGTTCAAATAATGGCCCTAGGGTCAAAATTGGCCCCGCCCTGGGAGGTCATTGATTTTCATTACATACATATAGTGAAAACTTGAAAAATCTTCTGGTCTGAAAGTAAATGGCCTAGAGCTTTGATATTTGGTCTATGGTATCATCTGAAGGTCCAATACCAAAGTTGTACAAATTTTGTCCCTAGTGTCAAAATTGCCCCGCCCCGGGGGTCATAGGTTTTTCTAATATGTATATAGTAAAACATAAAAAAATCTTCTTCTCTGAATTGGCAAAGGCTACAGGTAAGATATTTGGCATGAAACATTGTGTGGTAGACCTCTACCAAGATTGTTCAAATAATGGCCCTCGGGTCAAAATTGGCCCCGCCCTCGGAGGTCATTGATTTTCATTATATACATATAGTGAAAACTTGAAAAAATCTTCTGGTCTGAAAGTAAATGGCTTAGAGCTTTGATATTTGGTCTATGGTATCATCTATAGGTCCAAAACCAAATTTGTTCAAATTTTGTTCCTAGAATTAAAATCGGCCCCGCCCTGGGGGTCATTGTTTTTCCCTATATGTATATAGTAAAAACTTAAAAAATCTTCTTTTAAAGAACCCAAAGAGCTAGAGCTAAGATATTTAGCATGAAACATCTTCTAATGGGTGTCTACCAAGTTTGTTCAAATAAAAGCCCTGGGGTCAAAATTGGCCCCGCCCCAGGGGGTCATTGATTTTCCCTATATGCATATAGTAAAAACTTAAAAAATTTTCTTTTAAAGAATGCAAAGAGCTAGAGCTAAGATATTTAGCACGAAACATGTTCAAATGGATGTCTACCATGTTCGTTCAAATAAGAGCCCTGGTCATTCATTAGCTCGACTTTTTTTTTTAGATATATACATATTATATATATACATACATATATATATATATATATATATATATATATATATATATATATATATATATATACATACATATTATATATATATATATATATATATATATATATATATACATACATACATATATATTTACATATATATAAGATATATATATACAATATAGATACATACATAGTTTCAAATATACACACACACCAAAAAATGCAAATGCAATACATATATATATATATATATATATATATATATATATATATGTATGTATGTATATTGTATATATACAATATATATATATAAATTACATATGTATATACATATACATATATATATATATATATATATATATATATATACATATATATATATATATATATATATATATATATATATATATATATATATAAAAATCTTCTTTTAAAACACCCAATAAGCTAGACCTTAGATGTTTAGCATGAAACATCTTCTAATAGGTGTCAACCAAGTTTGTTCAAATAAAAGCCCTGGGGTTTAAACTGGCCCCGCTCCGGGGGCCTATATACAGGTGAGCGACTTTGGGCCATCATGGCCCTCTTGTTTATGTTTGCTAAATGCTTAATATATTTTTGAAGCAGTGAAAGAAAAATAAAACTATGGGGCATTAATGCATGGGTACAAGTTTTCAGGCATATGCCTGTAGTTCAGGCTTTTTTATATTCCTAAAAACACTCTTTTTCTATATAAAACCAATCAAAATGATACTTAATTCAGGGTTTTCAGGTTTTCTGATACTAGTATTTTTAACTTGCACCCATGTTAATGTTCAGAGCAGAACAAACTTTTAAAAAAAAGTGTTGTTATGAAATGTAAATAGTGCAAAAGTACATGAGATCAACTAACTCTGATCATCTATTAACACATGCATGGAAATTTCAAGTCTTTTTGTGCTTAAAGGTTATAATGAAAAGGTTTATCAAGAGCAGAACACATGTTTGGCTTCCCTAGATCAAGGCCCAGGTCACACTTAGTAATTCAAAGTACTTGTTGGTTTACTTTTCTAGGTTTACCACAAGTTATACCATGTGGATCCTTCGACAACACAAAAAGCACTTATAGATAGGTTGATGATAATTATTATGTAGAAAAAAAAACTAATAAATTATGTAGATGGAGATTTTGCAAATTTTTTCCCTCCCATTTGTCCATTATTCAGTATTACAAGCCAGTTTTGTCAGAAAAAAATCTGAGGGTCCTAAGTCTAGCAGTTATAGCCCCACATGGTTCAAGTTCCTTGCTTTTTCTCTGTGTTTACCGTATTTTTAGCTCACCTGTCACAAAGTGACAGGGTGAGCTTTTGTGATCGCTTTTCGTCCGTCGTCCGTCCGTCATCCGTCCGTCCGTCGTCCGTCCGTAAACTTTTGCTTTAAATGACATCTCCTCATAAACCACTAAGCCAATTTCATCCAAACTTCACAGGAATGTTCCTTTGGTGGTCACCTTTAAAAATTGTTCAAAGAATTTAATTCCATGCAGAACTCTGGTTGCCATGGCAACCGAAAGAAAAATCTTTAAATATCTTCTTTTAAACAACCCTAAGAGCTAGAGCTTAGATATTTGGCATGAAACATCTTCTAGTGAGTGTCTACCAAGTTTGTTCAAATAAAAGCCCTGGGGTCAAAATTGGCCCCGCCCCGGGGGGTCATTGATTTTCCCTATATGCATATAGTAAAAACTTAAAAAATCTCCTTTTAAAGAACCGTAAGAGCTAGAGCTTAGATATTAAGCATGAAACATCTTCTAGTGAATGTCTACAAAGTTTGTTCAAATAAAAGCCCTGGGGTCAAAATTGGCCCCGCCCCAGGGGGTCATTGATTTTCCCTATATGCATATAGTAAAAACTTAAAAAATCTTCTTTTAAAGAACCCAAAGAGCTAGAGCTAAGATATTAAGCATGAAACATCTTCTAGTGAGTGTCTACCAAGTTTGTTCAAATTAAAGCCCTGGGGTCAAAATTGGCCCCACCCCGGGGGATCATTGATTTTCCCTATATGCATATAGTAAAAACTTAAAAAATCTTCTTTTAAAGAACCATAAGAGCTAGAGCTTAGATATTTGGCATGAAACATCTTCTAGTGAATGTCTACCAAGTTTGTTCAAATAAAAGCCCTGGGGTCAAAATTGACCCCGCCCCAGGGGGTCATAGATTTTCCCTTTTTTTTAAAATATAAGATATTTAGCATGAAACATGTTCTAATGGGTGTCTACCAAGTATGTTCAAATAAAAGCCCTGGGGTCAAAACTGGCCCCGCCCGGGGGAGGGGGTTCATTGATTTTCCTTATATGTGTATAGCAAAAACTTAAAAATCTTCTTTGAAAAAACCCAAATAGCTAGAGTTTAGATATTAAGCATCTTTAAGTAAATATCTACAAAGTTTGTTCAAATAAAAGCCCGGGGGTCAAAACTGGCCCTGCCCCATTTTAACTATATGTGTATAGTAAAAACTTTAAAAATCTTCTTTTAAAAAACCCAATGAGCTAGAACTTAGATGTTTAGCATGAAACATCTTCTTATGTGTGTCTACCAAGTCTGTTCAAATAAACAAATAAAAGCCCTTGGGTAAAAATTGGCCCGTGGTGGGGGGTCCTATATACAGGTGAGCGACCTCAGGGCCATCATGGCCCTCTTGTGTTATCAATGTCATGATTTTCTTTCAAGTCTTTGGAAACTTTTTGATATTGATTTTATTTTACCTTTAGAGTAACTTATTTTACATAGACTTACACATAAAACTTGTTTAAAAAATATTTTATTCTATAAGGATTATTTTGCTTGTAGCATCACCTTGCGATCCTCAACAAAATTTACATGAATCGTGACCTCTATAAAAGTTACATGAGTCATGACTGAGGACAGTGATATTTTGAAGCAGGAGGTCACTTAGTGGAAATACAATAATATTTCGAAAAACATTTAAGCTTTCTTGTGGAAAACTACAATGTCTAGAGATTAGATATAAGTATTTGGTGTGTAGTATTGCTTAGTAAAACTTTGTAAAAGTTATATGAATTAAACATAAAGGGTAAAAGATGCAACTTCCAAGAGGGTCACTAAGAGTGTCATTAGGATAATTAATATAAGTCATGTTTGGGACAAGTTTAATTAATGGGTTTCTGTCTTGGATAAAACATTAGATCGATTCTTAACATGTTTGCATTTGGGCCTGTATTCCCCCTATCTTTGTGGTTTTGTGGTGCCCTTGTTGTTTGTGAATATAGTCTACATAAATTAACCAATCTCTAGTTGGTATTTTATTGATTTATTCTGACAATATGTGAACATTTAATAATCATATACATGTATCATGACTTAAGGAAGACAGTCATTTGAATAACAATTATGTCTGAATCCTTGTATTGGTAATGATTTATTCGCACCTGTGATTTGAGAAATTTACCAGGTAGATGGAAACCACCATGTGGGAGATTCTAGCTAATAATGTAAATGATTTGTTGTAATAACATGTAGTTTGAAATGTTTTAATATGCTCTGAATGACGGACTATGTTTTTGAAGTCTTATATAGATAGATAGAAACTATTTTAAATTACTATGTATAAATAATGAAAACGATTGCCGTTTACAATATATTGCTGACTTTTAAATATGTGAATAAAGTTGTGTGTTATTTGATGAAGATGTTTTGACTTTATTTTTAAAAACTATAATCTAAAAGAAACAAGTGTGCTTCATGTACTGAAGAATTTGCTGTGTGTAGGGGAGATGCCCATGAAGTTACTTTTCAGACACTGTCACACATACACATAAATGTATTCTGAGTAGGTCATGTTTAAAGGGACTTCACGAAGGTTTTTTTTTACATAACCGGACTGGAAATAATTTTCTGAGATTAATGTTCCATTTGACGCAGGTCAAGACTAATAACTTGTGTGCAAAATTTCAGATAGGTTATACTTATCATCCTGTATCATAATTGTGAAAAATGGCCTAAAATTGAAAAACGTTGCAGCACTTAACGTCTTCTATCCGCCGCCTTCTATCAGTCGCCGTATTACCTACACTGTCTTGATGACAAAAAGTATAATATTGCTCACACAGTTATAGGTGAATTTTAAAAGTTGTAATAATGTTCATATACATGTATACAGCAACACAGCATATATTTATTTCATTAATAAGAACAAATTGGGGTGTTATATACACGTATATTTTCCTTTCACGTTCATATCCACGCATAGGGTAAGAAATACAACGCATACGACACATAAAATATTATACACTTTTATTACAATGATAACATTATTCAAATCTTTCATCAATATAGTACATGTATAAGATAGTGTGGTCATATATGTATACATACACATTAAACAAACTTTGATGTTGACATTGATTGATTAACGCATATAGTATTATTTCTTGCAATTTTTTTTTAAAGTTAAAATTTAAAATTTAAGGTTTTCACGGGCTGTAAAAAATTTTTAAATGTAATTACGGGGAAAAGTGCATGCCCCATAGAATTTTTTAAATTCAATATAAAAAAGAAAAATTAAATTGGGTTTAAATTTTTTAGGAAAAAAAATGATAAAGTTTATTTTTAAAAATATATCACTTTTTTAAAATTCTGTTTAAACTTTAAAAAATCCACATGTTCATGAACTTTTTAAAAAATTTTTTTTTTAAGAAAAAATTCTTTTTTTTAAATTTTAAAATGGGAAAAATATAAGCGTTTTTTCTTAAATAAAAAAGAAAAAACCAGCTATCACTCATTTTTTTGTGAAATAAAATTTAATCCCTATTCATCACCCTTTTATAATACTTTTACAACTGCCCTTTTAATTTCCTTTTTGCCCCCTACCGTCCCCCCCCGGGTGGGTTATAAAACCTCCCCCCATGTTTTAAATCTACTGACCAGTTGTCCACAATCTTGTATTTTCTAAGTGTACCCCGCCGCCAAATGTTGATATAAAGTTTTTTCTTCTGTAATTCGTGTTCTTTGACGTTCCAACAGTAAGCGCATTTAAGTGTTCTAGAAGATCCGACTGGTGGAATCTTGTCTCTTCTTATTTTATCGTTCCCAGGCATCATCCATATTTTTGTGTAAAATGCGTTCTTTTCTTTATGAATTCCTCTTTGTGAATTGTCATCCCTGTGTATCTCGATTTTCAAACGGTTAGTTAGAACCATATACTGAACCGTGCATCCAAAAGCATTTAGGTGCGTTTTGTTTTGATTTTCGCCTGTACCGTTTTTATTTGATTTATTTTGAAGAGACGCCATTCTAGTTTTCTCGTGTACTCTCCGTTATTATTTTCACAGAACTGGTTGCTCGAACAACTAGCTGGATGTAGAATAGATTTGTTAGGTTTGACAGAAAGGTTAGGACCATTCCCATTGATTAACAACATGCATGACGTACAAATTTCACGTCTAGTTGACTAGAATATGTTCAAGGGATGAACATTGTCTATTGTCTGACTGTTTTCCGGTGTAATATTATTTTTTGACCTCGATGAAAAAAACGACAATCAGAATTTCATTTTGATCAAAAAGTCGTTGTGATTTGATCTGCCGTTAAATATTAATCGATACGGGGTCGGTCTTTTATCGACTAGCGCTTAACCATTGCCAGCGCCCGAACCCTGCCAAAATTTACAAAGAAAACAACATAAAAAAAAACAAACAAAAAAACAACAACAACAAAAAAAACAAAACAAAAAAAACCCCAGCAATTACAATGGACACAACTGTGTTTCACATTTTGTATCTATCATGACTCAGCAACTACTTTATCTGGCTAAAAATTCAAAACATTCTTATTTTCTAAGATATTTATTTTTGTGGCTCATTTCTTGTCGCTATCTTTTTAATTTTCTTGCGTATATGAAGTTTGTAACCTGGAAACAATACGTTTACAAAAACCAGGCGATTAGCTGTTCATTTAGCATGAAACTTTAATATATCGTGAAAACCTCATTAACAATATTATCATTTTCATAGCATACATCGTGTATTTGAAAAGGACAACAATATATTAAATCTCCAATATTTTCTGTTGCTATACTGCGTGACCTGTGGGATACGAAACACGCGCATTTTTACCCGATTCAGGCATGTTTTTATTTCTCGTTTTTTGTTTTTGTTCCAATTTGTTATTTCTTTTAAAATGTAATGTTTTTTTTCCAAGTGCTCAAAGCAACATGAAATTAAAATGCAGGGACACCTAAGATATTTCATTTTGTGCTTCGAAATCCTATACTTCATTACCGTTATTTCAATTTATCAACCACGTATATCTCACTGAAAAAGTGAAACTTGAAATGGATGTTTCTTTTATGAAAATTATTATTTTTTAATTAAATACGATAGCAATTTTATTCTTCTTTCAAAATAATCAAGTTTTCATGAAATTGTAAAACACGATACTAGATTGGTTTGCAACATTTGCCAGTTTTTTTTCTGTACAAATACTTTAAATATCATCGCCTTATATCTACCCATGCAGCTTGTAATTACATAGCCAAAGTCTGAATAGCATCTTATTTTCAGAAACCATAAGGAAGTCAGACTTAATATATAACACGTGATATTGTTTATCTATTAGAGAAATACTATTTCGATACTCTTAAACCATACTTGACATAAAGAATATATTTTAGTCTCGATTTCAAAATTATGCTCTCTACAAATGAAAAGAAATTAAAACATACTTGGAGCTAACACATTGTTTAAAGTGGCGCATGTCGGGGATTCGTGTAAGGTTGGTACGCAAAGTAACCTTATAAGGGTTTTCCTTTGACTTTAATAAATCTTACTACAAACTAGCTGTACCACGAAACCATGCAGAAGAGGTCCTGTATTTCTTATATAACTTTATATTTGAAAATGAATCATGAAAAAATTACAAAGATTCAATTTTCCACTTATTTTAAGAACTACTGGAAAATGGCAAGAAAAAAATAAGTGTACCTAGTATACAATAAAAAAAACACATTTTCTATACATTACGAACGGATGTCAAAACGGCAAACCCTTAGTTCGATACATTTGCAATAGTAAATCTAAAATATCTTTCACATGTATATATATTTTTGTATGAGACAGTGAGAAAGAACAGAGGACTCGCTAGGCGTCGCTTGTTGTTGTTTTTTAATTTCAAGCATGTACTGTTTCTCTTGGTCGTAACTATACGACTAAGTACTAAGTCAACTGTTCTCAAAAACCATTCAGTGGTTTCATAATATTGATATAAATTGAGTAGCTTTTACAATTACGGGTATTCTACGCATTATCTCGTCAAAACTGGTATGGGTAACAACAAAGATAATAATAAAACACACACAACTGATCCCGCAAAAAATGCACGTGTTCCGTATGCTAAAGGTCACTCCATGGTACTGTCACATTGGTATCTTTAGAAATATTAAATGATCACATTTTTAGTTAATCTATAAACGTGCGAAATATGCGGTATTTCACAACAGGAGAACACATTTAAATACAAAACAAAAACAAAAAAGATAAACAAAAAAAGAACAACTTATCAATGTAGAGCACACCTCAAAATAAAACAGTACCCATTTCAGTCACAATGCCATGCCGATCACGTGTACGTTTTTGTAATCATTTAAATTATGCATTCTTCTAGACTTTGACCATGTTACCGAGTAAATAATAAACGTCACAGAAATTGTAACACTATACCATACCTAAGTTTCTTATTTTATTTGTGTTTGTACTTTACCCTCTGGTTAACGGCAGCAAGCCACATTGAATTCAATAGACCACAGTTATGTTACCGCACCGTTATCTGGGCAAGCTTGCAAGCAAGTTAACAAGTGCTATAGTTTTTTTTCACTTTCGCGCGGGGATTGTCATCGTCGGATACTCCGACCGAACCATTAAAATTTATTGATTACATGTTATATATGTTACATGTTGATTAACCGTGGATATCCGACGGTGGGGGATTGCGAGTTACTCC
Organism: Ruditapes philippinarum; assembly: GCF_026571515.1. NCBI lineage: Eukaryota > Metazoa > Mollusca > Bivalvia > Venerida > Veneridae > Ruditapes > Ruditapes philippinarum. The sequence continues at coordinate 40,549 of NW_026859242.1, forward strand.
AGTTCATGCCAGAGAAAGGATTTCATGATTGGTATTTACAAGATCAGCCACAAAATTTATTTATAAGTGACACAATCCAGCTTTTATTTGTTAATCATTTATTTCCGTGTAAGTAAAGCTTATAAAGCAAAATTACATAAAGCTTATAAAGCAAAAGTACAGAGTGTCAAAACTTTAATTTTACATAGTGCATACATGGTTATAAACCGTTTTTAATGCCCGTTTGAATACTCATGCAGTTTCTACATTGAGCTATTGTATAAATTGTTTTGTATGATAAAATTATTATTCATGAGATCTAGATGTATAATCAGGCCATGCTACATGTAGTTAAACTAGTGTTTCCTTCTTAAATCTAAGCACCAAGTAAGATGCTAGCCTGATTAACGCAGTATAACACAAAATAATTATGAAAATCACATATGGTGGTAAAAAAACGTTTGATTGTTCTAGAATGTCTTCTGAAGTAACAAACAAGCTCGCGTTGTGGTTGCATTTCGGAAATTCATCTATTTTGGTCTGGTTGCAACTGAAATAATATAACAGTCATAATTATATAAATTAATCTAATCTTGTAATCATTGCAAACTAAGGGTATGTTGTTTTTTGCAGCGATTTTACATTTTAGGCAATTTCTGTGAAAATATTTCTCTGTATTTAACGTCAAATTACTTTCACTGGGTAGAGGTGACCCAATGGTTATAAGGTAAATGCATCTAAATCCATAGATAGTGTCTTCTGTCTGGTAGAAGCAGTTTGATTTATCATATGACATACTGGCGTGAAGCATTTTCGAGAGTGGTACAAAAATGCGCCATGTTTCAATCAAAATCGAAATAAAACTTGCAATTTATGTTTGACACTTTAACAATAACTTTATTACTTTTGTTTGTAATTTATATACTTATATATGCTGTATACTCACGGAATGTCATCTATACCAGATACTATCAGTGTTATTGTATATGCATAAGGATAGTAGAACAGGGATACATATTTGATCCATTCCATCCATATAGGAACATTTCGGGAGAAAAATCCACCTGTAAAATTTAAACAGCATTTTAAAATGACGAACATAATTATACAAATGTTTGATAATTAATATGTTTTATATACCATGTAATTACCACGAGCTTGCGTCATGAATCAGATTTGTTACTTAAATGTCAAGAAAAAGTCTGGGATAATCGTTACAAATAAACTAAAATATTCTCTTAAAAGTTCCACTGGACTTTTAAGCAGTAATTCGTTACAATAAATGATATGTTAAAGGCGGGAATATTTATTAAAATATTAACCTTTTCTTAAAAGATATCATCAAAAATAAAGGTATTGTAAAATCTTAAATGTGACATACCTAATAAGTAAGACGAAATCAGGTAGCTAAACAATGTTGTTATAGCCATCCGGAGATCCTTGCACAGTACCGACAGAAATTGACCAAGTCCAAAACAAGCAAACGCTTGTAAAAGGTTTATGATTAAAGCAGGAAACAATTCAGCTGGACCACCAAAACCTCCGATCCAAAAGAATAACACAAACATAACAACTGGTTGGATAAAAAGATCTGGTAACACACTTGTCATGGTAGAGCAGAAGTAGGCACTTAACCGGTACGCACCGGACGCTCGTTCTTTTATTATCACGGGACGTTCTGCAGGATCTATAAACCAAAAATAAGTTATGTTGTATGGAAAATATGTTGTATGGAAAATAAACAGACATCAGTAAACCAATAAGTCATTTTTTACAAAAATGTTTTCTCTGTCATTTACATGTATATTATTTCTTGGTTCTTGAAAGATAAATTATTAAAATTATTTGATATCGAATATTTTAAATTCAATCAAACTATTAGTCCTTTCCTGCATTTTAACAACAACGTACAGTATACCAAATCAATTATTGAAGAATTTATTAGGCTATATTTTACTAGACCGACAAAATACGTATATACAGGTATCCGATTTCTTAAATAAAATATACATATACAACATTATGTTAGTGTGCTAACAAATACATGTACATCAATATACTTTACTTACAGCTGCTTATTACAGTCATGGCAGGTATAAATGTCCAGTAACCAACATAGAAGAACATCTGAAAATGAAGAGAAATGAATTGATTACACAGCTAGAAAAATCTAGTGTTTGTTATTTTTCAAAGAATGGTCTCTTAAAGATTTATGATTCTGTGACTAAATTGACAGCAATTAAAATGACGAGTAAATTGTCAATCTTATAGATAACAAGAACACCTTACATATAATGAAAGGACATTTTCTAAATTCATAAAATCAAAAACCAACAATGTCATCAACAACAGCATTATTATATTACAATAACTTGACAAACTTGTTAAATTACCAGACCAAAGACGTCTCTTGACGTTTCGTAACTGACGCCAATTCGGAAATAGACGAGTGAGCAAAGGACGGTCACAATAGCAGCTTGTGTTAGAGTATAGCCTTGTTTCAACACGCCAATCGACTGTTTCAAACCTCTACCGGCCAGAGCTTTGTACTGGGTAAACCAGCCTGTGGTCCAACGATCTTCATGCCTACCTAAAATAAGGTATTTGTCTCCGGAACCTTATGAAAAATATTAATTCTTAATTTTATACTTATTCTGTAAAGACATTTAATCGCCTCATCCTGGTGATAATCAACAGATCAAATTTAAACATATGCCGATTGCCAAAATTAAAGTAAACCGGAAAAGTTAAACCTCATAAACTGACAAAAGTAGAAAAACGTGAATGTAATTATACTAGTACATGTATTGCAGTAAATTTGAGTAAATAGTAAAATATGTGTAAAACAGTTAATACGTGTAAACAACCGTACTATTTAAATGTAAAATATCTTTCTGATTTTACTACAAACGCGTAGGGATAATAAAATATTTAATACTTTGCCAAAAACGCATTTCAAACTGAATATTTGTCGTTGATCGGCTATTAGAAATAAAAATAAAAGGTGGAGATGATGTTAATGAAATTCCCGTATTTAGAATTCGTTCAATAAAATGTTTGTCAGGAAGTAATAAACACGTTTTGAACGAACACGTGACTGACAATATACTATACCATGCGTTTTTTCTGGCTGAAGATCAATGCTAACACGAGTTTCTTCTAGAAGACTGTCAGTATCAGAGTCGGATATCTTCAATTCATCTTTTTTGTCTTTCCAATTGCCCTGTCTGTTATTAGAAGTTATATCGTTGTTGCTTGATGCTTCAATGGTATGACTGGAATGAAGAGATTAACATTTGAGCCGCGTCAGGATAAAACCAACATAATGGATTTGCGACCAGCATGGATCCAGACCAGCCTGCGCATCCGCGCAGTCTGATCAGGATCCATGTTGTTCGCTATCAGTTTCTCTACTTGTTATAGGGTTGGTAAGCGAACAGCATGGATCCTGATCAGACTGCGCGGATGCGCAGGCTGGTCTGGATCAATGCTGGTCGCAAACCCACTATGTTGGTTTTGTCGTGACGCGGCTCATTTAATCATCGGATATAATTATTTAATATCTATATAAATGTAAAAAATGTAAAAGACTCTGAAAGTTATACAAGTGAAACTGATGTTTTTAGCAAATGTATTAGTATTCAATGAACAGCAACAAAACAAGAGAAAAAGAACACATGATGATGAACAAATGTGGTATGAACGGTTGAACAATCAGTAACTGCACGAAGTGAAATCCCAATAGAAGACATGAATTGAGATTTCTATAGTCCAAAATAACCCATATCAAATGCATATCACACCCCATGTAGCCACGTTTTCCTATTCAGAGTTCAACATATCTATATCAAATGCATATCGTACTCAATCTAGCCTCGTAATATTCATACCAAATTTTTTATTACTCAAGTCAAAATTTCAAACATTAGCTATCGCCTAGCTCGACATTATCTTATTCACGTTATCGGTGGAAGAATATTGTATGGAAGAATACTCCTACAAAACATTATTTTCTTGGGACAAACTATTTTTGACATTGACGGTCAAGGTCATATAAAGATCAAGATTGTAATAATATGATTTAACATACGGAATTTGTCATAATGTTTCTCTTGGTCAAGTATTTATCAAATCTATTAAAAATAACAAAGTTATGACACAAATTATTATCAAGGGCAAATCCAATTAAATCTTCTTTAATGTCTTGTCCTAAGGATTGCTGTGCCGAATTATAAAAAAAATCCATTCATTACTAAAACGCCATAGCCAATTGTCGAATAAAATGTGAAATTATAATAATTTGACCTTCAATGCCAAGGTCATTGACGAGTCAAGGTCATACTAATTTTGATCTTGTTTAAGAAAATGATTTGATGTAGTTGTGCTTAAATATGAGATTATCAAAGTTATAGGGAATTATAGCGAAAATCAAGCTAAATATAATAATTTGACATTCAAGGTCAATGCCGGTGTCCAAAAGATTGTTGTATCTAAATATAAAGACAATCCACATCCTTAACAATGTTACAGCCAATTACAGCAAGTATAGCAAAATCAAGCAAAAATCTAACATTTGACATTGATCTGCTTGAAGCTCAGTTTTGTCTACTTGAAGGTCTTTTTCAAATGTTGTTGTGTCCAAGTATGAAGACAATTCACTAAGAAATAAAACTGACGGCGATCGTTAAAGTTGTTGGCACAGGAACGGACGACATGACTGTAGCAAAAGCTTGAGTATTTTTGTTCGAAGAAGTCGAGCTAAAATGGTGGTGTGATATAAACATGTCATTATTCAATGATGAATTATTCTGATTATTCCCTGCAAGTTTAACATCTGTGTACTCGTCCGATAGAATTCAGTATTGTACTGAACAATGTATACATAATAATCACATAATATCGTAAATGATAGATATGTGAGATACATTTTTTTTTAAATTTCACAAAGTCATTACAAAACTTTACTAAATATAAAATCTGATACTTCTCGTGTATTCATTTGAAAATATTATTAGCTCTAGAACAATCATATTGGTTTATTTTTACAAATCAATCTTATACAGCAAAATAATAATAAGTTACTGTTCTAATGATTTGTCTTGGATTCTTTTGAAAAGCAGATTAATATCATTAAAACCTTTTGGCGTGTGATCTGAACTTGTTTATCTCCGACTCGTCTTCTGTACTTAAAATGTCCACTGAAAGTACAATCATATAGTTGGCCAATAAATAATGCGTTAACTCTACATACAATGTCCAGAGACAGTATCATCTTTTGATTGAAAAATAATACGATTTCCCTCCTTAAAATGCATTAAGTAATAATAATAATAATAATTTCACTTAGACCTACTTGCATGCCTTGCGATGCATATTGTGTTAACTGATCAACAATTTAATAATTAAGTTTAGGCCAGTTACTGTAAGACTTAACAAAAAACAAGGGGAGTGGTGGCCTTGTGGTTAAGGTGTGTGCCTCTCAACCCGTGGATCATCGGTTCGAGTCCTGTTCGGGTCACGACAATTAAGACACCAGTACTGATTGGTTCCATGAAGCGGACTCGAAAGCGATTAATATAAGTTGCAAGAACTAGTTTCGCAAACGAGCTTAAATAAATATGTTTAAACCAACAAAAAAACAACAAAACAAACACAAAAAAACAACAACAACAACAACGCGTGCATGAAGCATTTACATTTCCCATTGAAGAAATTGTTTCGAGATATTCATACGTTTTATGTTCAACGAGATTTCTTCATAGTAAGATTTTACGGCATGTTTGTAATATACGGACAGAGTAGTATAATCCATCTGTATTCTAAAGTAAATGATAGATGATATATAAAACAAGAGCTGTTGGTAGGACAGTATACTCCACTTTTGCCAGTGCTTTATAGTTACATGTAAACAATGATCCGGTTATGTGGAATTTTCTAAGCTCAAAAATGGCCATAATTCTGTCAAATCAGAGTCATGGGCCTTGGACGGTGACCATCTTAGTATACATGTATTATATTCTGGAAAGTTTGTGAAATTTCAGTACATTCCCTTCAGTACATTTGGACAACTTGCACGCAAAAACGTAACCAAAGTGTGACACTGGCACCTAGGTGAGAACAATAGCTCTGCTAGTACTCCGAATAGTCGAGATAACAAAAAACTACAAGCCACATACTTAAGGATGGGGGGGGGGTTGCAAAACGTCTCACTTTACATTACTACTGGGCAGATGTCCAGTGTTTCTTTTAACAGTTGGAAAAGAGAGTGTCAAATATCCACCGAGAAACACGTATCAATACCGAGAGAAAGGACGGATGAAGAAACGTTGTTCACGCCGAGCTACAGCGGCTGTTGTACGTGTATTACTTTTACTGTACATTGAGTTATGTTGACACATGTCATACATAGCATTAAAAAGATTTTAACAAATATATGAGCCGCGTCACGACAAAACAAACATAGTGCGTTTGCGACCAGCATGGATCCAGACCAGCCTGCGCATCCGCGCAGTCTGATCAGGATCCATGCTGTTCGCTTACCAACTCTATTACAAGTAGAGAAACTGATAGCGAACAACATGGATCCTGATCAGACTGCGCGGATGCGCAGGCTGGTCTGGATCCATGCTGGTCGCAAACGCACTATGTTGGTTTTGTCGTGACGCGGCTCAAATGTATTTAAAATACAATTCGCATTAACAGAAAAGTGTACAAAATGTTTACTGCTTTACCCAGAGGTGATAAATTACATGAAGTTCAACATTATACATATATATACTTATTGAATAAATACTTTAGCAAAACTAATAATGAATGTAAGAAACATCAAAATTCTGTCTCTACTAATTAAAATTCAAAATATCAACGCATAAACAGTACAGTGACGATCTTAAAGATAGGTGGTGCGACAATACAGTTTCATAACAAGTTCTTTGTAAGACTTAAAACTAGGTTTAATCAAGATAAATAACGTTTATTTAACTATGAAAAAGACTCACTTTTAACGTTTCAATCATGCATAAAATGAATTTTTAACGGTCTAGTCATTTATATGGGTGTTTGTAAAACTTTAATGAAAAAGTCAAACACACAACATGCAAACGTCGAGCTAGCACGTATGTACTTTTAAAAAAATGCAGCAAAAACCCGATGCCCCTGTTCTTTTCAAGCGGTACAATTTTCAAAACTCATACACTCTTATGTAACATAAAACAAATTAAATGCGTTTATGTATGTTTGTGGTGAATAATCTGCATGCAAAATAAATTGTAAATAAGTCGCAAAAATTGACTTACTTAGAAAATCAGCTGGATTGTAGCCCGATTCACAAGTATATCCAAGTTGTTGGAAGTACGGGAGAACGTGTTTACTTTCACCATTGTATAAACACTGTTAAAAAAGATACAATGAAAGTTTTATCAACATACAAAACAAGCTATTAGTATTCACCGGTGTAAAAACGAAGTCTAAGGACTTCCTTGTTTAAATAAATAAATAAATAAATAAATAAATAAATAAATAAATAAATAAATAAATAAATAAATAAATAAATAAATAAATAAATAAATAAATAAAATAAAATAAAAAAAGCAATTTTCCGGAGAAGAGATATTATGTTTGTTACCATGACTTATGGTCACACACAATTGTTGGAATTGTTCAAAGACCAAAGTTTTGTTGAAGCGTAGATGGTGGTAATAAAATTATATAATCTATATATATTACCACAACAATTAGCGACACGTATTTGATTAAAATAAATATTATATTCAGTGAAGTATTACATTCTAGATAAAGTAGATGATAATGTTCAGTTTCAAGTAGAAGTTTTAAATTTATGTTAAAAAGCTTTAAAATACATGCATATGATTAACCCAATTTTTGATACTTGCAAATGAGCTTTTTTTCATTTTAGATAAAACAAGTTTTTAATGCATGAGGTAGAAGAAAAGGCATACATATCCATCTGAGAGCAGGACCAATCTATCAAACATGTGGTACAGTTTGCTTGCTGGCTGGTGAATTGTGGTTATTACAAGTTTTTTGTGTATCTTGGCACTGTCATGGATACAGTTCATTATGTCACGAGCGGTTGTAGAATCTAGCCCAGACGTGGGCTCCTACAAGATAAAAAAAATATTTTGATATTACCACATTATTTAATGATGCAAGGAAATAGTATAGTAAATATAGGTTGTCGGCTTTTACAGCTTCCTATTAAAGATATCCAGTATATAGAAGTAAATGTGTACGACCCTTACAAAATAATATGAAAAAGCCTTTCAACTACTCCTAAATGTATGATACCTTACAAATATTTGGAATGTTTCGTTCTCTGGGTCAAACTTTAAACTGTAGTATTATTATAACACCAGAGTAATGGGCCCACACTGGAAATACTAAAAATGTTAAAAAAAACTGTATTTAACAAATGAAGAAAATATTATACATGTACGGAAACGTTAAAGGCCTCCACTTAGTGCGAACGATTGATTTTCAGTCAGGTTTATGTCACTTTTATACTAAATTTAACTAAAATACAAAAATATATAGACTTATCAAAATGACAATCATGACTGGTCAGTTTAATTGGTATCTAAAACCATATGTATGCAAAAAAGGTCATACATCTGTCATATGTTATTGTTTTCTGATCCATGCTATCCATGTTCAATATTTACCTTGCTCATCTTTTGCTAAAATGCTTTAAAATCAACTTTATGGTGAAACCAGAGCATATATTTTGATGTTCATAATTATACATTGTTTGTATACATTTTCAACCTTATAGATACTATTATAACATACTTACATCTAATAAGAGAATATCTGGGTCAGTCAGTAACTCACAAGCTATGCTAGCTCTTTTCTTCTCCCCACCAGAGAGGCCCTTCACGAACATGTCTCCTATCACTAACATAAAAAACCCAGATCAATTATTATACAATAATAAAGAAATATCTACATTTGCTAAGCTCATTTCAAATTACGCTATATATTTTTTTTTCATAACTTCAGGGTGGCTTTCTATAACAAAATTTGTAAATGTATACACATTAATTTCGTAAATTATGCAAGACATAATGCTTACTCTTACCATTGTATATACACTGTTAAAACAACATGCAATGAAAGATTTATTCATCAAACAAAAACATGCTATCAGCTAAAAATAAATAAAAATGCATGAACGATTAATATGTTATTACATAATCTGTTCAGTCAGATGTGCTGATTGTTAAGGGTCGCCGACCATAGTTGTGTGACTGTATTTGAACCATATACACGTGAACCGCAAACCTAATTATTAATTATAGCCATTAAAGTTTTACTTTTTATTGTTTATTTACATGAGAAATCTACATTTCTGAATCCGGGATCAAGTCAAATCAAATACAACCAAATCAAAAACTGTTGTACAATATCAAACGTAGAAAATCTGTAATATAACAGTAGAAACTATGTTGCATAAATGGTCAAATTGGTGCTTCTACAAAAAAAGAAAGAAAATAGGTTCTCGCTATATATGAACAATTGAAAGGCCCAAGTAATCGTTTCTCTTTAAACCTTAATCACAAAATAAATTAAGGTAACCACTAGCTTTTTTTCAAATAAGTAATTAAATACAATTTACCAGTGTTCAGGCATTTTGTTAGACGAAGAGACTGTACGATTTCATCTATCTCAGCTTGTTTCTGGCTAGCCGATGTGCTCTCCGGCATGCGGATGTTTGCTGTAAACTGAAAGGCAATTTTGGGGGTATATCTTATGTTATATGTACATAAGTGGTATACAGACATAGAAATTACAATCTACTTATATTAAAAAAGATTATACTATGAATGTTTTACGATGCTTGAACTTTTATCAGATGTTTTTATCGTCTAGCAACATGCAGTCTAAGTAGGCAAATTGCATTTAACGATCAGAAACAATTTTATGACTTTTTATCATTTGATAAGTTTGCATAATATCAACCTGAAAACATGAATTGTACGAATGTTAATTCAACTTAACTTTTATTTGCACTTTCGGGGGGTGGGGGGGGGGTAGTTTGTTAAAGTTTGGTATTTGAAAATGGATTACACGATACGGCCTGTCTGGAATACGAATCTTTGAAAAATATTTCCTTATATCCTAAAACACCATGTAATCACTTCTGTTCATTGTGACATTTGAGCATACAATAACATGACTTGTCCCCGGACAGCATGCTCCACTTATCATGTATTATGAATAAGAAGTAGTAAAAAGGAATCATATTTCTGTAAAAAAGGGTTACCTGACTTACATGCCCATGATAGTGAACAACTATTTCAGGTTTGACATGTATGCCTTTAAAGGATTTTGAAGAGAATGCAAATGTTCTATGTCAAAAAGGAAAATATTAATCATTTTTTTTTGTGAGGATTATCTACGACTCGGCAAACTATCATTCTTGTTTATCAGACAGGCTTATCTGCTGTTTACACCAGCAAAAACCTGTCTTACACCCCGTCCAAACCCTACCCCACACCACTGTGACAGACAAGTTGCGTGCTTTTAACGGCATTTCCGTTAGCAATTTACGAACGAATTGACATCATTCTACAATTATGAAGAAAATATTATTTTTTGAAATATGACTATATGTAATATGCACGGAAAAGAATCAAAGACACGTTGTCGTTACAGACGGGATTCTCTAGCTCTTGGGTAATCGATCGCAGATGCAAACAGTTACTCTCGAGGCTAGAAGATTCGGTCTGTACTGGCCACAGGAGCTTAAAATTCTATCAATATTAACGCTAATATTCAAGATATATCCCCTATATAGTATATTTTTACTATATTTGGGTTATTTTTTAATATTGTCGTTAATATTGATACAATTTCAAGTTCCTGAGGTATCGGCAGCTAGTACAAGAATCATATACTCTTAACCTTTTCTTGTCAACCGATTGTTCATAAAAATAGCATTGAAAACTTGTACAGTCACCTAGAGCGTATGCATCATAATTTTACCTGTAATGTTTCTATCAACGTTAGCTGTGAGAAGAAGACGTCTTGCTGCTGTACGAGAGCCAAGCGTCTACGTAACCTCTTGTCGAGCGTCTGCCCATTTAAAGTAATCTTACCGCTGGTAAACTTTTGCCGCCCGGATATTAGGTTGAGCAAAGTTGTTTTTCCTGACCCTATAATTGAACAGACTAATTAAACATATATCATAATGACTAGTAATTTTTCATTTTTTCACAAACAAACAAAAAATTATTAAAAAAGTAAGATACAACCAACAGAGGGATTTACCGGATGCAGGATCCTGCAACAATTAATATACCCCATCATCAAGTTCTTGCATCCAATTTGATGCACGAAATATATAAAGACTGGCTTCATATTATAAAAAGTCAAGAAACACACATTTTGTTGCATGTAACATAAGTATGACTTGTGTTTAGCAAGGAGTTGGTCTCCTGAAATTTGTTGTTGCCTGTTGGACATCGTGAATGAATACATTAAATGATAACTCTTGTTATTTCGGTAATTGAGGAATTTGAGGTATCTAATTAAAATTCAATTCATTTATATCAGATGGTTTAGTCACGCATAATAAATATTTTACAATAAATACAACAGTAAAATTTGCGTAAAAAGGCAAACGTGTTTATATGAACATAGCCTGAAAGCATTAAGCAGACGGTATGCGATACCTTTAAAGATGTTGCCATAGTAACGTTTAAAGGTGAGCGGATAAATATATACATGGCGTTTATAATTGTGTTTCACAATACATGTATGTATTTATACGGGGGGGGGGGGGGGAAAGCAATGTACCGTTGCATTTCTAAATTCACAGTAACAACAACAAATTTAGGCTTATTAACACGTATTCTATATCATTAAACTAAAACTATATACATGTACCATGTGCATGATGTGTATTCTCTAATTGTCACGACGAATGTAATATTATTTATATACATACACGTTCACAAAAAAATTGACTGGCGTAATTCACAATATATGTACAATAAAAACAACAAACTTTAAGTTTATTAACATGTATACAGTGTCATTTACTAAAACATTATACAGCCATGTATTCTCTTTTGCTGTTCCTACAAAAGGTAGATCTAATACTATAATACATGTACAAGATAAGCAGTATTAACTTATTAATATAATAACACACATAGAAGATAAATAGACCAACCTGTTGGGCCAAGAATGGCGAGTATTTCTCCATTTTTAACGCTAAAAGAAACGCCATTTAGAATGCTTTTATCCTTGCCTTTATCTTTTATTTTGAAAAATACTTCTTTAACAGCTAGTTCTAAATGCTTTACCTCAGTACACATGTTTACATTCTTCAATAAACTATAGCCGTATGTAGAATACGAAATCAATACCCTACTTTACAATTTACCGTCTGCGTCTGAAATTCAATGTTCCGTGACGGAAAAAAGTCATTAATGCGGTAAATAAACTGAATTGAATAAATGTTTGTTTAAATTAGACAAATAGATGGTGTCCGCAGTTTTTGCCAAACTGGATGCGAAATACTGTGTACAAAATATATTTTATATAGACTATCCGATTTCACACAAGAAATAGATTAATCCAGTTTAGAATGTAATGGTTCGATAATATCACATTTACTAAAAAGTAAAATTATTAAAAGTTAGAAATAAATAAATAAATAAATATTTCAAACATGATGTTAAATTCAACACTCGTCGGTTATATTTTACTACTGCTCATTCAAACACCAATGGCCTAATTTTACAATTCATTATCGTTATAATCAGTAAAAGACAGCATTACATGTGAATTTAATTTGTTCATAATGGAAAGCATGTAATACTATAACTAACCATGTTGATTGTATTTAGTTTCATATACAAGACAACACACCACGGAAGAATTATATACATGAACCTTGTTGGTTAGTGTGAGATATATGAATCTATACATAATAGAAGATAAACTGTTCTAAACAGAATATCCTCGTAAATACAAAATCTCCTGGAGCTCTTTGCGCAATTTTATTTCAAGGAATATTTTGTAACAATATATACAAATAATACATTTCTATTGCTTTTATCAATGTCAAAAATACAATATGGAAAATGTGCCCATTGACCAACTGCCTTTTAATAACTTCTTGATACTCGATGAAATCGACTTATATTGATAGTTGCCTATACAGTCTTTCAATGCAGAAGTCATTATTCTTTTAAATTTATGGAGTTGTTCTAGGCAGTGCTACATGCAAAATGTTTATACTTTAGGTCATATTTAGTTTCACAAAAGTCGATTTAAATGATATTTCCTATAACAGTCTTATAATTTAGTCACCATAGGGCGGAGGCACAATTTGTACTTATATATGTTAATGAGAGAAACGTAATAAATAAGCGAAAGCCCAGGTGGCATTCCTGTTAAGTTTGTCGACTCTAACTCAGGTACTTTTAGAGCTTCACGTGCAACAACAATTTTGGACGGACGCATTCACGCACGAACGAGGGCAAATCTAAATGCTTTCCCTCTAGATTGGGGGCATTAAAAGTGACCACACAAAAGAAATTTTTGGCATGATTTATAAAACTTGATTAGAATTGCGCAAGACAATTGTCCATGCCAAATATCTAAGCTTTCAGATAAGAGGATTTGAACACCTCTATGTAAGCCTAAATGTCCACAGGGCGGGGCTAAGTCTGACCCCTGCGGCATGATTTATGTACCTTTTGTTGTTTTCTATAAACATTAGACGCACATAAATAGTGTACTGTTTACTTATAGATCTATATCTTTACTTACTTTAGACGGGCTTTTACACGATATAATGGACTAAACTTAGTCAACAACTCTACACAGTTATTGATTAATTGCCTATACACCAAAAGTATACCGTATTTATATACCACTATGTTGATGCCTATCCGGAGGTTGACGGAAAGGGCCGTAAATTTACTAATCTAAGAAGCATCAGGTAACCTCAGTTTGATTATTGCTAGATGTTATAGCATTTAGTGATATTTGTATCCTCAGCTCTCGAATCTAATGTATCACGTAGACTTTCCTCGAATTGTTTTCGGGTCGCGAACGACTCTCATTTACGGAGAGGAAGGAAACAGGAAGAAATTTGAAGTCGGGCAGAAATTTTTCAGGAGCGGTCTGTGATTATTTTTCTCTCCAAATAACAACAACAAAACATGTGTGCTACATCTTGCGAACAAAATATTAATGTAATTAATTTTTTTCAGGGGCGGACGTTAACTTTTCCCCAAAAAATAATACAAAACATGTGATATACGTATAGTGTCTGTACTTCAATAACATAGAAGTAATAAGTCAACACGGTATCGAATTTCTGCTATAATCATAGGTTTTACATAAGCACTATCAAACTTAGGAATATATCTAAATAATGTTTAATGCGTAACCTTAGCTTAGTCAGTTCCAACTGAAGTTACTAAAGCGACTCTGATCATCTGCCTATTTAAAGGGAAATTCACTATACTAAACATAATTATACTTCTCCCTTAGCCTCGGCATGTACACGTCGTAGAGAAGGCACAGGACATCGGCAGAAGATTTGGAGCTTGTCGGACTTTTCACCAAGACCACGTTGACTGGTTAAGATCCAAGCGCTATTGTCGTACATATAGGGTAAACAACCCCTTCGTCACTGGGGAGTTAACCTTCTATCCGCTGAAGATGTCCTGACTACAGCCGGAGGGAGTGGCCCTTCAGTGTAGGCAGGGACGACGAGGAAAGTGTACTAGGGTGCGTGTGCCCCTAGAAGAGAGAGTGACGGCTTAAAAATCAGGCATAACAGCCCTTTTCAAGGCTTCCTCCTTTTGATATTTCTCAGTTCACTGTACATTAGGGTTCTCATTGGCTGTCGTGCAGTGACCTACTTTTGGCTCTGGAAATTGAATGGAGGTAAATAATCACAACTTTGTGCTTTATAAACTCCTTTGTGACATGTCCAGGTCCACACTCGACAGCGAAAGCTGCTTTTTTGTGCCTTAAAGGACGGATGAACTCTCAATAAACATAGAAAACATATATACACTTAACATACATGTATATCTGAGCTATTATAAGATTAGATTAATACAAACTTCGCTGTTATTTTGATTTCTTGCGTTTATAACAACACATGCATCAATTATGTGCATTTAATTACATGTTCGTATTTGTAAAAATTACAACAATTCGCCTACTATGGTGTCAGGAACTTTAAATAATTATAATAAACAATATTTTAATTTCCGGCTTCTTCAAGACAGGATGCATTAATTAATAATCGTATCTACATAGACGACCATAGAGATTTTATTAAAGATGTGCTACATTCCACGAACAATAAATTTATTTTATGTGGCCTCAGATACACAAGTCGGAGCTATGTAAGGTATTTATGAACTGTGACAAAAGTTAAACTACTGAGCCAATGAGATTGATTTTATTTCTAAGTTTTGACTTTGGTGATTTAAATTTCATGAGAAAAGAGGCGTGATTTCAGTAGCAATAACTGAGCGCCTTCATATCACAGACCATACCATAACACGTGCTGCCGCATGTGATATTTACGTTTATTATATGATCTAAATATAGCTGCAATCTCATTGGTCCAAACTGTAGTCAACATATTTACTGGCTGAATTGGGTTTTCCACGTCTAAAAATAGATTGAGACCCCATACACCGTAGACTGTTAAATAAAAAAAAATTGTTGCGTGTTGTTCTTTAATTAAAATATCATTACTTTACTATTTCACTTAAAGGCTACACCGCAATGATGAGTATGAACTTGAATTACTTTTGTATGCGCAGGGTTCCCGTGCGCACGCCTAACAAGTGCGTCAATTTTCCCGCGCTTCAACGAGGCAAAATTTGTACATGTATATAAGGTTGCACTTTTTTGTAATTTTTGTTTAATTCTTAGCCTGTTCATATAATAAAACAATTATTGACTAGTGAGCCATTGAATATGATGTGATATTCACCGGCAAAAAAGTCATATTGATCTCGGCTATCGCCTCGGTCAATATGCCATCTGCCGGTGAATATAACATCATATTAAATGGCTCACTATAGTCAATAATTGTATAATATATACTGCACAAAGTACAGATCAGTGTTTGTTAGTTATCACAGTAGTGATAAAACATTTATTTGCTCTCCGTATTTTTCTACTACCAGTAAACATATCAAACAACTATCGATTGGTAAACGTTTAACAACTATTATCTGGCGGTGTCTGTACAAGACGTGTTGCCATGGCAATACTACAAAATGTATTAAATGTGATGAAAATAAATTCTTATTTGTGAAATAATAGCAGCTGATTTAAATGTTTCCTCCAAGATATATAGTAGATATACAAGGACCTAGATAGAATAGTTCAATAAACTTGACGGTTTGTGGACAAATATAGCTGGTCACACATGAGGAATTTTAATAAAAGAAATATAGCTGTAAGAATGGGCATTGTTAGTTAATTAAGAATAGTTTGCCTAATCATTTTTGGGCCGAAAAGGTTGCTGGATTAACAATTCTTTCCTTTCTGTCAAAATAATTCAAAATAGAATATCACATTACATGCTTTTATTTTCTTTGACTGTTTGCAAACAAAAAACAATACACAAGAAACAAAAAAGTAATATAAACAATTATATTTCCATTATACATGATTTGTAAAAAAAATAAATAAAAGTGTACCATCACCATGTGAAGTAAGTAAAGGGAAATAATAAAATCTGGCACATAATTTTAAATCATCAGTTTTGATTGGATAATTTATCAAAATGATAGTTATTTTAAACAACAAACCCATCCTATTTCTTCATTTATCATTAAATTCTTGTGAAGCCTGGGTGAAGTACAGTTTCCGAAACAATACAAGAACTCTTGCAAAACACTAGCATTTTTAATACTAGTAAATAATAACTGTATAGCTCATAAATTCAAAGGCCCTTAATTTTGATGTCATTACGCCACAAGGAATTTTGCTTATTAACATCATTTGTAGGTGTTCTTTTATGAAGTGCTATCTACATGTATATAAGACTCTTAATGTGTCATAAATTGCTGACCGATGATGCTTTTTAACAAATAACTTCTGTAATCAAATCAAGAGACAGGTATACAAGGCATTTAAGGAAATACTTAAAAAATAAATATATTTTACTATATAAGCATACTGGTTTACATGTATATATACACTGTGCATTTAAATACTTAATTGTAATGTATAAGAATATGCTGTCACAAAAACAATTCTAATCTTTCTACATTTAATGTATCATAAACTCAACTTAACAAAAAAACATCCATACATTCATTTTGACTTAAACAGCGACTAAAGTAAACATACTAATTAGAAGTATCAAATATATATATATATTATACATGTGAATATATATAACCGTAGATTACTTAATATTTTGAATGCTGATAATCTGCATATATATTTAACAAATCAGTGAATGTGTATGTTTGAAATCTGGTCATTCATGTCAGCACAATAATCCGTGGTCCATTGTTTACCAAGAAGCTTTAAAAACTGTTACATACAAAAACTGCCTATCCAACATTCTAACTGTTACATGTTTACTTAAATATACAGCAATGCTATTTCCACTATGAATATCCTATACTAATTTCACTAAACTATAAAACTATTATGTTCCATACTGCATGAAAAATACAATCAACTATGAATAAACTTTATAAATTATATTACTCTTTAGGACCCAGTCATAGTATTAAACATAGTACAATAACACAAAAAACCAGCAAGCAATCTTAGGTAACGCCATTTATCATACAGTATTCAAATACTCAGGGACAAAATTTACTTATTACAACAAAATACATTTTACTTATTACAACAAATACAATTACAAACTAGATCAAAACTACATCTTTGTATCAAGATAAATTACATTTACTCGTATGAACCTAATACTACTTCCTGAATGACTATAAATGTGTTGGTTCTTAAATTAGCACATAATAATACAACAATTTTCTTGTTAATGAAATACAGTAAATACTGACTTGTATTCAGAAGAAAAATATAAACAAGACCTGTTCCCTGACAGGGCGCTCCAAATTTCTCAGTGCTGGAAATCAAAAATAAAAACAACATAGAAAAGGGGGACTTAATTTTTCAAACATGCTTAACCTATTTACTGATGGTCAAAAAAATATTTCAAGTTTGAAGTGTGTACCTTTATGCTTTTTGAGAAAAAAGGCAAATATTCTAACTAGGGCTAAAACAGGGGGGCATAACTTTGTATAATCTTTTAAGATTATTGTCCAGTTTGAAATGGCATCCTTTTTTTAATAACAATAAACACGTATACACAGTTTGAAGACAATAGTTGTTATAGTGTCTGAGAAAATGGAGTAACCAACCTCGACACCATGCCGACAAGAGGGTCATGATAATAGTCCCACTTTTTTCTTGGAAAAGTGGAGTTAAAAAGCCAAATCAATCAATTGTAAGAGCGTTCATTTTATTTATCCATTAAGAACAGTGGTATTGAATAATTATTTTGCAATTACAACAATACAATTATACACAATTCAAAACAACTACACCATAAATGATGCAATATTACTCCTATAACATTAATGGAATGTAAATTTGATATTTTGAGACACTTTCATCTTTACATTTATTAAAATGTTAGAACTATAATTTCATGTATGTTACACACATTTTGCAGAATTATAGCAAGCATGCAATGGAAATAAGGTTTTACCAATTTTTTTTACCACTAGTGTTGATGTGCATGTTGTGGTGTTTGTGTTGTGTCATTGTCATGCTTGATTTACTACATGTTTTTATACTACCATGTATGTACATTGTGCTAAAACAAATCTTCTCTTAAATAAATCTAATAAACCTCTAGATGACTTCAACATGTCATTTGCTGGTGAAATGTTTGATAATTAATAGAGCGTAAAATGCACCACTTTCATTACCACACTACAACAGTGTTCAAATGTTCAATACAAGAGCGATGTTTTTATTTCTGTACATTTTAGCAATATTTTACATGCTTACCAAACCAAATATATCATGATATAGATACAAGATCTGACAAAATATAAATGTTATAAGTACAAATATTAAGATAGCAATGAAATTCACTTTCCATTAATCATTCATATACAAACTATAAGGAAATACAAACAATTTCTAAAAAAGGTAATTATAACTCATATCATAAAAAACAACATATAAATAAGGCCATATATAATCAGATCTAAGTAGGATAGAGTGAATGCTGAGCAGTACATGAAGTTGAACTTTGCAACTTATCATAAAGTCAAACATCAAAAGTTTTGTGAGTCAAAAATATTAATATGCCGGCAATTCTTAATTGTTTTACACAGTACCACAAGCTTTCCCAGCTAAATTTAAAGGCACATTATGCCTCAGAAATCTGTATTTTTTCAATTCCCTTGAAATTTCAAGCTTGTGTTTAATTAATAATGTTTTAATAATTGATTTAGAGCATATAAATTGCCTCACAACTGAAGAAATCAGCATTGAACGTGCAGTAATGAGTCATAAATGTAGTAAAATGTACACAAAATAGTATTTTGACTTCCATACATAATACTAATTCACTTTAATTATACCAATTGACAACAAAGCAAAAGAAGCAAAAATAGTTTAACTTTGCAGCAAATGAGTAAAAATTTGGAAACTGTAACAAGATACCAAAAACCCCAAAAATGTTTCTGGGTAATAAAACTGTTTGCATTTCTGAAGCATAATGGGCCTTTAACAGATACAGTCATGACTATTGTAATAGGAGCTGTACAATATAAAACAATATTATTCTCCACATACACAGCTCAACTTCCAGCCTTCTCTAAATACAAAATGTAACTGAATAAATACATATACTTATATCACTTCTTCTTATTTACATTTATCTGAATCTAAAACTACAACTATATATATGTAAGGGGAGTTAATAAGAAAATTGAAATGTAATTTTTGATGAGGAGTGCCTGTCCTTTGTAACTTTTCTTTAGAGGTGTCATTCCAAGTTTAACAACAGCTTGTTGACTAACAAAAATGTTACTTTGTCAACTAACTAATAAAATATTATATTATTCAAATATTACTCTGTAATAAACAAAAGATGTAAAATGTAAAAAGTTTAATAGGATCAAATGTAAGTTTAATATGATGTAAAAAAAGTTATGTAACACCAAAACATTAAAAAAACAATGCTTCCCTGATGCTTTACAATACCATAACAAAACCCTTAAACTGTTTAGCATTTACCATCACTATAGATCAAGGCAAGTCATTCAGTCTGATGACCAGGCTTTATGCTATTGGCTGCTCAATTTTTGTATTTTGCAATCAAAATCCATAAAACTTTGAATGTACTGTTCCAAATTCAAAGCAGGACAAATCCATTACTTAAGGTTGACATTTTCATTGCAACATCTTGAAGTAGAACTTTTTCACAAATCTAAGAATTTGTAAAACAGTGTATCTACCTACACTATACAGTATGGGCACCCTCAAAAAAGCCATCACAAATATTTATGAAAATACACTTAATAAATGAACTACATGTATATCATTTGTAACTTTTTGTAAAACCAACAATTTAACACATTATTGGCATAAATTTATAACACTGTATAATTTTAAAAGCACATTATGCCTAAGAAACATTATTTTTTGTTTCCATCATTGATAGGAAGGGCATCCATGAATTTTAAAACATTTAAATATTGGTTTTAGGATGTTAGTTGCTTATCACCTGAGAAAAGCAGGACTGAATTCATAAAAATAGCACAATATCAACAAAATATCAGAACTAGCTAGTTTGATTTCCAAACTAATACTAAATCACTTTATAACTGTACTCATTGCGACAGAAGCAAAATATGTTACCAATGAATACTTAAAGAAATATTTTTAGTAAGACAAAAAAAAAAATTAAAAGCTTTTGAGATATAAAGATAAAGCACTTCTTTGGCATAATGGGCCTTTAAATATTATAGAAAGTGAATATTATAGAAATTTCAAGGAAATTTGTAACTATTATTTATATCATTAACAGAATCTTATTTACCTTCAAAGGCCAAATTTTCATTAAATTGACATTAAACAAATGAAAATGTGTTTTATGTCATTGTGTATAAAATATTTCACATCTCTGATTGACTAACAATTCTTATTTTCATGCATGTTATGATAATGGAAAACATTTTTATATTTCATATTCTGCAGTGAGATTATTTAGTATTTTCATTAAAGCCTGATCTGTTTATATACAAAATGTTGATATATCTACAGACATATGGCTTATACAATCATGTTTTATAATGCTCAGAATATGATGCAGAATGTACCAATAAAATGAGTTGTATATTACATAAATGAAAACATTCATAATGTGTCCATAATTATGTTGTAATCTAAGTTATAATTAACAGTTCCATAAAACCTGAAAAATCATTAATCTTCAGCGATATCTTTAATCAATTACCTATCACTTGATTTTTGTAATGAAATCAACTAATTGTAAGTTCAAATCTACAATCATAATTAACTAAGATTATTAATATATATCTTTGGCATAAATAATCGGGATGTTATCTCTTATCACAAGTATTGATAGGTAAATTGTTACTCTGGCAACAAACAGAGGACACATTCAGCATGTACAAAAACAGTACCAACACATAACAGTTCCTTCAATGGTTTACATTGCAGTTTATGATACCAATATACACCAACTGGTAACTCTGTCTTCTAAATTAACGCAAGCCTCAACTGTATGTTTTGACAGTTATGAAATGTTACACCTCAATATCACAACCAGATTTCTGTCCCCTTTATATATTGCACAAGTTGTTTGTTGTGGAATTCCTGTAATCTCTTTTGACAAATCTCAATTATCAATCTGAAATAAATCAAACATGCTGAATGAGTTAGCCTTATCTCAAAACCAGGGGAGAATTGGCCTACAAACCAGGGGAGAATTGGCCAGCATTGGCCAGCATTGGCCTACACTCAAGGTAGCAGTGGTCTAGAGGTTCTAAACTCATGGGTCTTCATATGACATTAGGTCTGATTGTTTCATGTTAGCAGTCTCAAAGGTGAATTCATTTTAGCTTTAAAGAGACAAACAGCTTTTATTTTCTGATGGAAAAACAATTCTGTGTTGTTTCAAACAAAGTATTTCAAGTAATTTATCTTGGAAAAGTGCATCATATCACTGTTAACCTTCTTCAAAACAGCATTCTGGGGCTATTTTTAATGCATCAGTGATGTTCCTTTCTAGAATAGATAATCATGAAAGCATCGTCCCCTTTACTAATTTAAATTTAGAGAGCGGACATGTAAATTAGAGGTATTGAGGAGTTTCCTTATTGTTTATGCAAAATTTGTTTTCCACCTTAATTCTTCTTATCTGACAATTATATAAAATGAATGACAATTATATAAAATCACTTATCTAAAAACATAACATATTCAAACATTTAGAGAAACTAAATCTAGCTGCAATAGATATGTTTAAACTAAATCAAATTCATTGCTGAAGTTTAATGATTTGCTTTTGTAATATCTCTTTCATGATTAAACATGTGATAAATACAGAGATAATTTACCAGCATTAATTGAGCTCACAATATTTCAGAATATTAAGTGATCTGACTGAATTCATACAGTTTAAATTTAAATCAAGTCAATATTATAAGTGTATATGAACTGATAAATTTATCTACATTTCTGGTCTGTTCATTCATCATATATACATATGTAAGTAGATAAGATCACATAATCACTACCACACGGGGGTGGAACCCCATATGAATCTCAAAAATGAGCATCGGTAAAAATGATATGTGAATTTCCGCTGCACCAGATGTGAAGCATAACATCAGATGTGACTGGAAAAATAGGCCGATCGCAGGGTAAGTTTTCATCTTTTCAAACATTTATATAAAATTCAATCCTTTTTTTAAGAAAATCGAAATGTGATTCTACCCTCCTGACTCTCCTCTATTTTACCCCTTGTTGTTTTGAATTTCTATGCAGTCTTCATCGAGATATTCTTTCCGTCATGGGTTCTGGTGTGTCCAAAACATGCAATATGAATGAAGAAAATGTCACTAAACGGACTCAAAAAACATAGATTTTACGAAATATCACTACAGGTCGATGCTAAACATTTAAACAAATCCTGGTTTAAATATTTATTGAGATTTGGCTACATATAAGGGAATCGCTGCTCAAAATTGCATTTGAGCTCCAGATGTGCTGAAGAGATTCATAAGTGATGTAGAAAACCATCTACAAAACTACGGACCTCTTCCATATAATCATTGAATAACCAATGTATAAAAACAATATAGGTTTTGCATCTTTGGCTGAAAGTTTAATTGTAACATTAGTGTGTTTGATTACCACAGTGACAGAGCTTACTAGCTTATATACTAGCATTAGAAATACTAAAAGGCTCGAGTACATGAAAATGTTGACGCAGAGCGGATAGTACTCTTATGAGTACCTATCGTGTCATATAATATGTTTCTTTAATAATGTTTACATTCATAAAAAATATCTATAACTTTAATATTCCACAAGTTATAGTTATAGCGACAGACTGTTATGTGTAAATATCATGGCCTGATGCGACATCGAAGGTTTTTCTTTACAGGATATGGGCGAGAACATTGTCTGTAAGGAAAACCCGAGATGCCGCCCCAGGTCATGATATTTCTACATAATAGTCGAGTTCGATATATTATAACTGTTTTATCGCATGATAAACAAAAATGAGAATTTTAATAAATATAAAATTTCAATTTATGATTGGCTTCTCTCCATAAATTAAATTTCCCACCCGAAACCTCGGTTACTTTTTATGTAACCCATGTCATCCATAATGTCTATCTGTTCATTGCAACTGACTTTATTTATCTTTGCAAATCCTTTCTGTGGAGAACATTTCATGGGACTTAATAGTTGTGAATTGAATATTAAGCGTTTTTTCTTTGAATTGGAAAAAGTAATACGTGCACTTTCTGGTGAATTCTTGGACTTTGGAGTCTGCGATACTCGGAATCTTTTGACACATAGGGACAATTTAAAAGGCGAAAAAAGGATATGTAAGCGCTGATGACTTCCTCTTTTCACGATACACGTGACGTTTTATTCTTGAAAGTTTTAAACCTTTCTTTTTTGTGCCTAGAAAACGACCCATTTTCCTGAAGAATAACAAAAGAAACGAATTACGAAAGTGTTTATAATTTACAGTTCCCACTGAAATAACAGTTATAAAGCAGAGAAAAAGTTTAGTGATCTTTTTTGCGTACACGAACATTTTCAGGAAACAATCTATGTGCATTATGAGCCACGCATGTCCGCTCAATACGGTAAAGATATGTTAAAGTTTCTTTAAAACCATTCAAAGAATTACAGAGCAGGCATAAAATTCAGATAGGCATTGACCCATAATTTCGACTGTGGGCATGAAGTGAACCATGTAAATATACTGCAGGGACGTTTCTTAATGTGGAAAATAAATATGCAAACCTTCTTTGATCTTTTTTTAAAAGTTTATCACCAATTTTCTTACAGCATCATAACAAATTCAAACACGCTTATGCTTCACATTACTCTCCTATTAAGCAGACAGTGCAATCGAGTGAATTATTAATTAATGAATTAATTTAGTTAATGCATGGTGGCATAAAAAGGGAAAGATTGCAGTACACACAACGTCAATAAGTCAAAAAAGGCCTTCCCACCATATCTACGTATTTTAAAAACCTTTCGTATGCAGAATGTCTTATATCTCTTTCTATATGGATACTATGTTATTCAAGCTCGTCTCGTGAAAATGTGTCTATTTCGGATAATAGTATTTATTACAGAATGATACACAATAGAATTAATTCTAGAGTGGTGCAAATTTTTCATGCTATGCACATATGAATCACTTCAGCACATCTGGAGCTCAAATACAATTTTGAGCAGCGATTCCCTTGTATGTAGCCAAATCTCAATAAATATATAAAACAGGATTTGTTTGAATGTTTAGCATCGACCTGTAGTGAGATTTCGTAAAATCTATGTTTTTTGAGTCCGTTTAGTGACATTTTCTTCATTCATATTGCATGTTTTGGACACACCAGAACCCACGACGGAAAGAATATCTCGATGAAGACTGCATAGAAATTCAAAACAACAAGGGGTAATATAGAGGAGAGTCAGGAGGGTAGAATCACATTTCCATTTTCTTAAAAAAAAGATTGAATTTTATATAAATGTTTGAAAAGATGAAAACTTACCCTGCGATCGGCCTATTTTTCCAGTCACATCTGATGTTATGCTTCACATCTGGTGCAGCGGAAATTCACATATCATTTTTACCGATGCTCATTTTTGAGATTCATATGGGGTTCCACCCCCGTGTACCAGGTAAACAAGTAATAGAAATCTTTACAACAAAAACCAAACCACAGGAAAGATGTTCAACAAAATAAATGTATCATATTCCTGTCACGATCACTTCCTGGTACTTTCATCAAAATCTATATTTTGACAAAATTTACTATCTATGTAACTACTCTTTCAAACTAAGGCTTATTAACTTACACATTTTAATTAAAATATTACTTGAGCGAGATTAATTATAATAATAGTTAAAAGTTAAGCAAATGAACATCTATATACTATATAGAAATTATAGATGAAGAAATTATAGATACAAAATTTGAAAGAGTTAAGAAGTTAGTTAAATTTTTATAGAAATTTCCTAAGGCCATGTGAGTTACTTATTGTTTATGTGAAGTAAAATATAAAATTGAAAGAAATTATGACAAAATCTAAACTTATTTTGACTTTCACCTGTTCATTATCTATTTAACCTTATATAGACGGGCACTTTAAGAAGTTAGTTAAATGTTTACTTTTCAAATAAGGGGTTAGTTTGTATTGTATTTGTTTAATATCAGCTGAGAGCAACTTGTACCTGAGACATGAAGATCCCATGCTAGTGTGAGTCTTTCAGCCAGTAGCAACTAACTTCCATGATGGAGTGGTTAAGGTAACTGATACATCCCCCAAACTACTGTGGGTTTGAAACTTTAAATCTGCCCGGGACTTTTATGAGAGGATTACATCCAGCTAGCTTACCAAAGGTCTACTGGGATGCCCACTTGTTTCTACATTTGTATATAAATGCACAAAATGCTCTCCACGGTATTCCTCTAACAGTGAAATAGGAAGGTTGCTGTAAGAACTTTACAAAAGAAGCGTCAAACTCTAGGCACAGAAAAAAACGTCAAACAACTTACTATATAACATAATAAAGCACCAGATTCATTCCTTTATCTTTGCCTCTCAAACATTGTCATTTCATCATCATCATCTACATCTCTATCAAGGGGCTCCATTTCTAAATCAGCACCAGAAGTAGCCAAAAGTCCATACTTTCTAGACTTATTCTGCCTCCTTTTTGATCTGAAACAAAATTATATAATACTTAGAACATTTTTGTTTCTAACCCCTAACAAGAAAGGCACATATAGATTTAATATATATAACACATATTAATCAAAATGCAGGTTGATATAAGAACTAATAATCACCATTTCTTCATTAAAAAAACTTTTTCAAGTAAACATTGCAAGCTCTAGTGAATGTGTGGGTATATATAGAATACTATGGCTAGCATAATTTTGTTTTATTCAAGATAGTTAAGTAACAAAGTCTTAAGAATTTTTTTTTTCATATACTCAAAATAAGAACAGTTAACAAAAGAATCATCGTTTTTACTGTAAAGCTTATAATATTCAAATTTGCATTTAATGGGTTGGTGATCATATGACATTTGTTAATGGTGACATTGGATCACCGCTAATGGCTTTGCCGAGGAGATATTTTTTTTAGCTTGTCTCTTTTTTGAATACCAAGTCAAGCAATTATGATTGCTGCAGTGTGTAGTCCATTATACAAACATTTGAAATAAAGTTTCAACATGAAATTTGGAATACTTTCCCATCATGACAAGGTGCAGTTGTTAAAGAAGGGGACCGGCATAAATTCGAAAGCAATATTTTTTAGTTATTAAAATTTTTAACAGAAGAGCATTGGGACAACATATGGAATGCTATTGTTCTTGATATCATATGCACTGAAATTACGTCATTTTGAAGCACATGACCTATATCAATGCCAGATGAAATTACCAGCATAGTAAAACTAATAGCCATTGGTTAAACTAACTGAAACATTGACCAATGTCCTTTCATTTTGGGAATGATCATATAGCCTGAAAATTCTCTTAGAAAAAAGTCAAAACAGATTAATATTTATCAGGAGTTAAACAAGTTTCATTTTTTGATCTGCTTTACTTTTTTTATTATGAAATTGGGAAAAGAATTGGCCATTTTCGACTGGAAATGAGGCCTTATATTGGCACCTGGAGATAGAGTAAAAATGCCCTGAACATCAGTTTGGTATGCAAGAATATACAGGTCCCCAACAACACACCTGCTAGTCGAAATCTTGAAAAGACTTTTAAGTAGTATCATGTATGTATACATAATTTTATCATGTCAAACCACAACCACTTGCTTTACAAAGAAGTTAAGTAATCATAAAGCAACATCATTAGTTATACAACCTGCTGATGAGATATATGGGAGAAAATCACTTAAATTTACCCAAGAGAGATCAATATGACCCAAGGCATTAGATTTAAGGATTACATTAATGTCAGCAAGGCTATATTCTCCTTTTTATCCAGCTATATCAACTTGAATAACAAATTTATAATAACCTTAACTATTATTGATGACAAGTTCTTTAGAAAACTTAGCAACTTAAGACTTTTTTCAAAGAAACACAAGAAGTGACGGCTGCACAATGTAAAGTAATGCAAATTTAAAATTCAGTCATAATAGGGGTGTATATTAAATTTCAAATATTCATTTTGTTATGACACTTAAATTTAAACTGAAAAAAACTGTCATAAAAAACAAAACACATTAATTAATTAATGTTTAGCACACATGTAGGTAACAATATATCATACATGTAGAAATACAATGTCATTTCTGCATGCTTTTTTTCTTTACAGGATACTGTATACAACTACAACATCATAAATGGTTAACAACTTGTTAAGCCAATCAAAAATCGAGAAATTTATTTGGATTATTATTAATATCTGTATATTTGTACAAAGTACATTGATGCTCCCGAGCGTCGCGGACGTCTGACAACCTTGCAGTTTACTTTCATATTCAAAATGTATCGTAACTATTGTACCAACCTCCAAGCTCGAACCACAAAATAAATGACAACAATACTGGTAACTCCTAACATCACATAGAACGTTCTAGTTAACATATCTTTGTTATCCTTTATTTGTTGAAATATGCCACCACCCCCGCTCAGTGTCCCATTTTCCTTAGTGCCATTGCTTGGCTTTAAAGTTGTTGGCTCGTTCTTACTTGAGCTTGCAATAGTTCCGTTGTTTGTTATTTTGTTTACATTGCTTGTAGGAGCGACTGACGTCTTTTTTTGAGCAACACAGGCAACAAGCTGTAACGACAACACTACCAAAATGCACGACAGTATGTATTTCATCATTTTTCTGTGTATTGATCCGATGTAAATCCTGTTAGACAATAATATATACAAATATTTTTCATAACATCTGCTGTCACTGGCCACATCACTTTACAAAATGGTGGTTGTCACGTGCAAATTAGTTTATTCGGAAGAGCTCGCATTTATTCAACCACAAAGAAAAATAATTACAAGAAAGAAAAAGCAGACAAAAGAAGAAATAGAGGGTAATGGTAGTGATCTAATACTTATCATTTATCTTATCATTATGATCACGGATTTATATTACAATATTGTAATATAAATCCGTGTAAGGATTAATAAAAATACAACGGAATTGAGAATATTTGGGTTTCCCCACTAATCTAAGGCTACTATAAAACTTTTTAGTTACAATTTATCGGAAATAAGCGCAAACCCCGGCGTTCACTATATTTAATACCATGAGCTATTACAAGTCTTTCTTGCTACAGTTAGTAAGCACACGGGATACCTTAACTGGCTAGAAATTTGCCTATCTTTGCTATCTATGTCACTGGTCAAACTGGAAGTGAAACCATGATTGCCATTGTGTTTTGACTATTTATAAATTAGTACATATAATGGGATCTCAGTTCTGATTGTACATACGTTTATTGATCACAATCATCATCACTTAATAAAAAAGGAAACAAATAAATCAAAAGAAATACTTTCGAACTCAACACTTTCCTATGAACATTGTTTTTTTCCCCAACCTTTTTCGCCACGAAATAACAAAATATATGACTGTTAAACTTTTGTAGCCGTTTTTTTGGAACATTTAGAAAATGTAAGTTAGTGCATCGCTCAACTATACGTGATGAATATATTAATTATTTCGGACGACTATTCATCAGCTACCTAGTGCATTAAATATTGAGAGTTGTACATATTTATATACTGACATGCTGTAGTGAGTTAGTAAATTACACATTAATGGCATTTTGTTTCCCGGAAAATTATTGGAAAACATGTAAATACGAAAGTTATTTTTTGTAACAAGAAAGACAACTGTGTAATGGATAACTCAACTATGGACATACTTATTTCTCTTATACTATAAACAACAGAATGCAATTTATTCTGTTTACTGCGGTATCAAAAGTAATGTAACATGCAAATGTAAAAAATTCCATTAGAATATCATTAACCACTATCGATGCATGAGAAAAAAATGAATACTTGTTTATATTGTTTAAAGATTTTTTTGTTTGGTTAGGTGTTCTGTCGCACGAACACAGTATGAATCATAAGGCGACTTTCCTGCTTTACTGGTGGAGGAAAACCTCGGGCTCTTCCGTACATTTTTCTTTCAGGCACTAAGTCTTACGGACACCTGGGAGAACCACCTTGCTGGAAAGCTTCCTCGCATGAAAGAATCCAAAGTCCCTGTCGGGATTTGAACTCACAGCGGTGCTTGGCTAGTGGTTTGATTGTTTAAATTTTGATTATTAACTATTTTCATGGTTTAAATGTTTATGTCTGGTTTATGTCTACTAATTACGATGTACTTCATTTAAGTATAAATATTTACTTCTAACACAGACTGGAATGTGGCACGGAAAAATATACATATTATCCAAATTCTTAAAGCTTTTTCAATATCCAAGTATTTTTGTATCCAGTCACGTCTATATAATCCCAATGCATCTTATGATTGTTTATTTTTTAACATAAAACCATGCAGTAAATGACATGTCAAGTGACTTGACTATTTTGATATTGTATTTCTTTCTTCGTTAAAATACTGCTGAAACAATGTTTGAAAAATGGCTTCAAAATGTACTAGTATTAAAGTTTCAAATACCTGACTGCTTTTAGAATTTATTGCACGATCAAACAGATACTCTAGAATATTTTCTATTGTACTTAAGGATTCTTTGTCGTGATAATTGTCTATTGTGAGAATCCTCTATTGTGGGGATTCTTTATTGTGAGGATTCTCTATTATGAGTAATTTTGATTGTGAGAATTTTCTATTGGAAGATTCTCCGTGATGAGAATGTTCTATTGTGAGGATTTTCTATTGTAAGAATTGTCTATTGTGTAAAAATGTGAAATTGTAATTGTGAGAATTTCTATTGGGAGGATTTTCTGTTTTGACAATTTGCTATTGTGAGGATTCCCTATTGTAAGAATTTATTTTAAGGATTCACTATTGTGAGGATTCCCTATTATGAAGATTCTCTTTGTGACGATTCTCTATTGTGAAGCTTCTCCATTTTGAGGTCCTATTTCATGAGGATTCTCTATTGTAAGGATTGTCTATTGTGAGTATCGTTTATTGTCAAGATAATGTATTGTGAGGGTGCTTTATTGTGAGGATTCTCTCCTGTAAGGATTCTCTGTTGTGAGGATTCTCTATTATTATATTCTGCTCTATTTGAGATTAAGTGTAAGATTTGAACATCATGTATCTGTAGAAGACGCAATAATTGTGTACGTATAATTCTATCTTATTAAAGTTCCGCAATTTCCTTAATAGTTCGCCAAGAGGCTTTTCGCAAATGACACGAATTAAGTATTAAAGTATAACTCGAAAAGAAGGAATATTGTGTTATCAGTCAGGGTTTGTATAAATTATATGATATTTTAAAGTAATTGCAAGTATATAGTAACATACTGAATTAGTGATAGTAAAGATACTCAAAATAACACGGTACACTAAATATAAAAAAGACTATGCTCACAATATAAGCAACTTACGATTAAACATAAACACGCAGCACATATGATAAAGGCAGAATATTAATTGGCTCATACTTTTCTATCACAAAATTATCATACTAGGCCTGTTTTCTCATGAATGACACAGATAGAACAAGTAGAGATTTTGATGCTAAAGCATCAAGTCGCCGGATAGAAAATGATTGTATTATCATAAATATAAAAAAATCAGTTTAATTAATGGTTCAGGTATAAAGAAAAGAGGAACAATTTATGTTGAGTAACTGTTTATTCACAATAAAACATCATATATGAAGCAAACTTGCTTAGCAATATTGTTAAGGAACTGCTATGATTATTAAGCAAGTATTTCGTACGTTAGTTTACGTAACTTATTATGATTTATGCTAAAGATTTTATTGATAGTATAGATCTCGATATTAAATTAATTAATATGTGGTAAGTATAGGACGAAGTTGTGACCTAGTAGGCCAAATTCGAATCTTTGAAAATCCCTTTTGCAGTTTTCATAAAACTATATTTTTGCGCTATTGAAAAAAATAAGCTATTTAGTCGAAATCAATATTCCTGTCGTTACATACGATATAGTGAACGTTTAATTGCCTTTCAGTTCGATAAAATATTAACAAAAAGATATTTTATTAGTTTTCATTATTATGTGTCGTACCGTTTTGGTAACCTGCGCGACGGAAATCGACGGAATATAACGAAGACGACGATTACCACTATTTATTTCAATAAATGTGTGTCTCTTTAGCTAAATCTATTTTGTGATGTTCAACCTAAACTAAACCATTGAGCATTGACAGAAAGGGCAAAATTTAACCCTTTACCAAGATAAAATGAAAAGGTTTTGAAAATTTATTTAATTCTTTAATGTACTAATCCTTTCCAGAGACATAGATAACATGTTATCTATGTCTCTGTCCTTTCTAATGATATAAAATATGAAACTGATTAATGAAAGATAACTTTGTAATTATCTATACATTTGCATCTAATTAGCCCCCATACCGTTTTCCAACTAGTATGTCTTATCAGCAATCTGTTACTATTAATAGATTCTATAACACTAACATACAACGTGTAGTCACGTGATTTTTACAATAGAACAGGGAGAATCTGTTTATAATTAGATAAAATAATGAAATATAATAGGTGTCATAAGATATAAAACAACCAGATAATTTAAATGTGTCATTTTAAATATCATTCATGATTTATCAATCATAAAATAGCAACGCTTGACACTTAGAAAAAAGTAAAAGTATCCCTAAATTCAATGACTGGTCCATAGGGATACGTTATTAATTCATTTTATGAAAATTGTAATGTTGCTTTTTAAGATGTCAATATTTGTATATTTCATTTCATTTAGCAACGTTAATTTATTTTTGAATTTTTAAGATTCTGAAAAATAATTGTGGTCCTTAATTGTTCAGTAATTGATTTGCTTTTATTTTCAGATTTTAAGGCCTTCTCCTACCATAGATATAATATTAAACTGTAACAAATATAGTCGCCGGTTTCTACCGGCGACTAATAACTTTGTCTTCCAGCATGAAATATTTTATTTGTTATATTGTGCATGCATCCTTCTTAAAGGATATAATTTGTTCATACAATAACTTAACTTCTATGGTATGTTGCGCAAGTGTTTGTAAAATATTTCTCGTGAATGTGGGAAATACCAACTTTAATTAAGGATTATTTATGCATTAATTATGCAAAACACATTTATATCGTATGTTTAAGAATTAACATATCTTTAATGTTCTCTAGGGGCCCACATGATTGTCATATTAATCTTATCTTTAACTTTGTACAATTCGATAGCTTAAACAGTGCGTGATTTTCATTAATGTATTATATCATTATTTCTTTCTTTTCAAGATAACTTTTAAATAGTCTGAAACGATATGCGATTTTAGAGTTCTAACATAAATAAAAGAAGGCATTACAATAATGGTGTCACCTTAGCTCCATCATTTCATTTTCTTGTCTTTGACTTGAAAATGTACTTAATACGACGTATTCAAATTTTTCCATGCTCCAGTATCATATGGTGGAACTGGTCTGATTAATTTCCTCTATAAGCTTATCAGCCCCGGGCTTATAATAGCTGTAAAAATATAATTGGTTTATCCAAATATAGATTTTATCCGATGTGCGTATGTTCCTTTAAAGCTTTTTGTTGTAATAGCCTCATAAAACAGTACAATTGTCCTTTACAAATCAGCTCAACTTCTTATTGTATTTCAAATATATCATATAAGTATCAGTTCAGTCTCGTTTCTTAAAGAAGTATGTCGAACAGTTTAGATTATTGTCATTTCCAGGTAGTGAATAAATATATACATGTAACACTTATTCGGTGACTAATATTTATTATTTTAGGCTTATTGTGAACCTATGACGTATATTACAAACTTGGGAAAATATTCAGCCTCATAGCGACTCTTACCTGAAACATAGCATAACATAACATAACATAACATAACATAACATAACATAACATAACATAACATAACATAACATAACATAACATAACATAACATAACATAACATAACATAACATAACATAACATAACATAACATAACATAACATAACATAACATAACATAACATAGTCGATTTACATTAAATAGTGCAAAAGTGAGACACGTGATTTCTTAACCTAGAAATGTATATATGTATGTTTACTGAGTTCATTGCCTGACGAATGCAAATCACTTTTGAATAAAGTATATTTATAGCATTTATACTTATATATACATGTAAATAACAAATTAATTGTGCATAATTATCAGAAATGTATTGGGCTATTGGCGGGGCGAGAATTCTGCAAGTGTGAAAGGTTATTTTTGTGCGAATTGTTTCCCTTCCCTTGCAAAAAAATTCTTATCCCTCTTCTTGACAAAACTGTCAATGTGTCAAACATGCAAATTATTGTGATTTGCAGCTATTACCGTTATTTTATTTATTTACATTATCCAAAGCCATACAGAGCTTATATAAGGACTTAAATTGATACAATTCATACAATGATTCATTCTTGAGCGTGTAACATTGACGAAAACAGTTCAAAACTCAAGGTCTTTTAAGATATGAAATATTGGTACAGTATCTCGATAAAATCGACCAACCAATGTCAGTTTTTCGAAATTTCGAAACTAAAGACCGACAAGTACATGGAGTGCCGTTTTGAATTATGATTATGAGTTTTGACTTGTATTTTTTATTTGTGAGTTATTGTTATATATTGCAACTCATATAAGCACTTGCGCTGTGACAAATGGATACTTTAAAGCTACAGGTTATTTCGTTTTAACCAATGTTTTACTGATAATAAAAAGATAACAATTGGTTTTAGTTATGCAATCATGTTTAGATAAATTATGAAATGTTTCTGTACCTTTGCAACATGTAACTAAATTGAAAATGTAATGAACGCTT
Organism: Ruditapes philippinarum; assembly: GCF_026571515.1. NCBI lineage: Eukaryota > Metazoa > Mollusca > Bivalvia > Venerida > Veneridae > Ruditapes > Ruditapes philippinarum. The sequence goes on from NW_026859242.1 coordinate 75,328, forward strand.
TCAAGGGAAGGTTTTCTATGGTTAATGGTGCTTGCTTTAACAACATACATGCATATTCTTCTACGATACTCTATCATTAATCATATTCATTATCATATTAATAATTTCTTTTTTGATTTCAGAAATGCATTCTTGCAAGCAGATTAATGGAAAACATGCATTAACAGATAAAATCACGTGAGCACGTGCTGTCACGGGTGCAGTGTAAAAATAGCTTACTAAACCGGCGGCACCATTAGTTTCATTGTGACGCCTTTTAACATGAAATAGAACCCAAGTGATTCAGAGCAAACGGTTATATGGGAGACAATCATACGAGCTTATTTTGGTTTTTGACATTAAATGATAATGGCCGATATTATTTAAGGTTTAATCAGTCTTGTTATTTTTCAAAATTAAAGAAAAGTAATGAAAACCAAATTTCAGGTATGTTCGCACATGGTGATATGTCTCATGTCCTGTTGCAAAGGTTTTTTTAAAAGAAGTTGTTAGTAATGAAAATAATAAAATGAGCCGTGTCATGACAAAACCAACATAGTGCGTTTGCGACCAGCATGGATCCAGACCAGCCTGTCATCCTCACGTCTTGATCAGGATCCAGTGTCTTTCTTGTTTCTCCAATCATGTTTCGCTACGATATTAGCAGTTGAAAGCGAACAGCAATGATCCTATCAGACTCTATGATCGTTTATTAGACTCTCATTTTGTATTTTGTTACAAACCCAAAATGTCCCATTGTAATTATGGTCATATATCATACATTCTTCCGCTAACCTAGATTTGATAACTTTTTGTTTTTGTATATTGTTACTATTTACTATTTTTGGTATATTGTTTTAGTTTCCAAAAAACATACCCAATTTGCTATCGTTTGCATCTTTAGCCCTGTTTGCAATTGATATAATTATAGTGAATTAGTATTTTGTATAGAAGTCAAAAGACTAATTGTTTTAGATTTTGCTACCTTTACGATACAAAAGTGCATGTTCAGCGAGTTTTTCTAGTTGTAAAACATCTAGTACGCTCTTAATCCATAATCTAACATTATTAAGCACATGTTTGACATTTTTAAAGAATTAAAAATACGGATTTCTGAGGCATAATGTACCTTTAAAGCCACACCTCTGTAACTTTAACATTTTCATATTGTAAAGGAAAAGATGTTTTAAGAGTTTTTTTATATCTTGTCATTGCAATGACAATATGTGTTATATATATATAGAATTACTTTAATAAATTAATGATATTTTGCATTGTCATACATTTGGCGTAAACATTTTGAAAGAACTTTTTGCAATATAACATTTCAGTTTCTTTGAAATGACAAGTCCCCAAAGCTTGACAACAATTCGTCAAAAGAAAAGATATTAAAATATGTTTAAAAATTATTTAAAATCAACACCTTGATCAATTTCTTTACATTTCATATACAATTATCGTCAAGACAATTTTGCCTCCAAATTCGATTCAAAAACATATTAATTAAACAATTGGATTTCCAACAGCAAAAAAGGTTTATTCATTTATGACCTTTAGTTCTTGATTCTTTTAAGAACTCTTAAAGACAACTGCTACAGTTGAGTTTTGAAACTAGGGATAAGTGTTGATAAAAATTTCAGCCTTTTACCAGCGTACACGTAATCAGTATAATGTATTATGATGCAGGAATTATAATGATGATTCACAGGAGATACAAGAATATATGATTTTTACTTGAAAATTATCACGAATATTTATTTCCCGCTCTAAAAAAGCAAGTTAATGTATTTTATACTCGTAGCATGTTTGAAATATTATAGCAACAATGTCTGCCAATGCCGAGGAACGTCGTTTTGTTTCTCGTTAAAAGTACTTTGATCAAAGTGATGTTGACAAACGTAGTAAAAACGAGAAAAGAATGGCACTGAAGTTACTTTTGATTAAACATAATTTTGGGCTACCTATACGCAAGTATTTTTGAATTTATTTTAGTACTTTAAGCTTAAAACACATTCTCGAACTAACCAGTACTGACTATGAGTGTAAAGTTTCTTGCCCAAGGAGACAACGGCTTGTCGCTGACAGGGATTGAACCATATTTTGGGCTATGAATGTATAAATGGCAAAATAACAATACAGGACGAACTATTTGCAATATTATATTGAATTTATTGAAAACAAGTTATTTTTGTGCTTGGTGTCTTATCTATGCCTGGTATATGTCTATCGCCAACATTCTTATTCATTAATTTTTAAATGCGATCGGAGCACCTCAGTCGACTACATTAAGTCTTTCGTACGGGGTTGCTGGAGAAAGTCAAGTTGTTACAATTGCCTTTATAAATGTTTACAGTCGTACAATAGGGAAACGTGTGTTAGAAATTTTTTTTATAATTTACTTTGACAAATAAATGAAAAAGTGGACTACATGGGAGAGTATATAAATCCACATGATTCATTGTATTCTTAAATTTGATGAGCACTTTAATATTCGTGCGACATTTCAGAGAAAATACGATGTGTTATTTAAACGACCCGTATACTACAGGAAAAGGAAAAACCAGAGTTTCACCTGAATTTTGTCAGTTAGATCTCAAGAGTAACGTTTCAGTTATTTGTGAAACTGAATACGACCCTAAGATACTTACTAATTTTATCTGTGTAGATTTTCCAGTAACAGCAAAAGAAAATTTCTTCTATTTTTGTTTGCTTTCACATTATATAAAGTTACTTCAGTCTAAGAACAGTTCTTAGATGTTTTCAACCTTAAAAACACCTAAATTAATGGCACATACTCAATTTACTGTGTTAACCGATTTACACAAAACTATTGGTAGATCTGTTGAATTAGTATAATAATTAAAAATACATACGGACATTGCATATTAACTGTACGATCAGATAAGCAAAAAAGAAAATAGAAGGCATCATTTTTTGTAAAGTACTTCAATTTGTTCACAAGCTCTTGGTCAAGTTTGATATAGAGCAATTATTTTGTATAAATTATGTGAAATTGCGAATACTGTATCTGGGCTTAAGTGTAAGATTTACAAATCAATTTATCTATAACAAAGTCCATAAGAAAGTACAATTATTGTGTACGTATAATTCTATCGTCTTAGAATTTCCTAATTTCCTCTACAGTTCCCCTTGAGGCTTAACGTAAATGAAACATAAGAAGGACATGATATTTTGTTGTCATACGATACAAAATAAATAATCTAGATGCCACCAAATAGATACAACACTAAAAGTACACATGATGACGGTATCAAAGCATAAAATGAATTAAGAAGAAAGTCTTTAAAAGGAAGAGGCTTATGCTAATAATTCATTATGAAGATTTTAAACCAAAGTTTTAACATAAATATAGAGATGTTTTAACGATTCATTCATTTTTGTTTTATACAACAACTGCCCTTCGTATCTCTTTTTGAAACAATGTAAACTACTTATAAACATTGTTTTATCAATATTGCTTTTGTTATTAAATATTTGTGTTTATAATCCTCAGAATTAAAACTCCTTACGCATCAGTATATGATTTATGATATGATTCGATCTTAGACATTAGAGTATGTTAAATAAATTAAGAAGTAGTTACTACTCCAAGTAACGGATAAAGTATGTGTTTTTCTTCAACAGTCTGCTAGGATAAACAACAAACTGTCCGAGGCGAAGCCGAGGATAAATTGTTGTTTGTCCTCGCGAGCTGTCTTCCCCATGTCTTTTAAGAAATGTAACTGTATTCGATTTATGCGACGATTAAGTTTAAAGAACAGATAAATTAATAACAACATTAAATATTGAAAAAATGTATGTTCTTATTGAAAATATAAAACTACTGTATAGAAAACATTAACATGGCAAAAAACTTTAGGCAGCGCAAGGTGTGGGTAAATTGTATTCGCACAGAATTTTTGTGCACTTATTTTAATCGAACAGTAATCACTTTCATTCATTTATCGCATGGTTTACTAACCCATTATACTCAGTACACTTCAATGAGCATTTCAAAACTGTATTGATATATAACAGTACAGTTTTTTCATTGATTCATATAGGAAAAAAACTCGACTGTTATATATCGGTCGAGTTTTTTTCGCACCTTGTATATATCAATACAGTTTTTTCATAGAGGCTCCAATGGGGCAGTGGCAGTAGCAAAAAACCCATAAAATAATGAAAAATGTAATCAATAAAATGAAATAAAATAAATATATAAATACAACGAAAAATATAATCAAAGATAATTAATGAAATGAAAAAAAAAACTTAAATCTTAAATCAATCTTGGTAACAGTATACAATCCGCCTCTTATATTGGATGTCTTTTGTATATTTTTTTTTGCGGCAGCGAAAACAACTTGAAAAACTGCCTTATGATAAATAACGGTAATGTAGCCAACGATTTATTTATTTATTTGTTTCTATACAAAAAAGAAAACATTATGCCATTGCGATAAAACAGTTATAGTATATGAAACTCGTTAGTTACGGGAGTATAACACTGGCTGGGGCGACATCTCGGGATGTTTCTGCAAAAAAAATTGTCTCGGCCTAACGGCCTCGCCATTTTTTTAGCCGAAACACCCCTTGATGTCGCCCCAGCCAGTGTTATACCCTCGTAACTAACTCGTTTCATATACTATAACTATTACTTATCGCATGGTTTACTAACCCATTATACTCAGTACACTTCAATGAGCATTTCAAAACTGTATTGATATATAACAGTACAGTTTTTTCATTGATTCATATAGGAAAAAAACTCGACTGTTATATATCGGTCGAGTTTTTTTCGCACAATGCAGTTTTTTTCCATAGAGGCTCCAATGGGGAAGTGGTAACGACCATTTAAAATACAAAAATGAAATCAATAAAATAAAATAAAATAAATTTATAAATACAATGAAAAAAAATAAACGAAATTTACTCTCATTTAATCAAAAGGTACATCCGCTGAATGAATTATTTCCACTGAAAAAAGGCCCTTTAATCTTTAATCAATCTTGGTAACGGTATACAATCCGCCTCTAATATAGGATGTCTTTTGTATATTTTTTTTGCGGCAGCGAAAACAACTTGAAAAATCTGGCTTATCATAAATAACTGTAATGTAGCTAACGATTTATTTATTTATTTATTTCTATTACAAAAAAAAGAAAACATTATGTCATTGCGATAAAACAGTTATAGTATATGAAACTCGTTAGTTACGAGGATATAACACTGGCTGGGGCGACATCTCGGGATGTTTCTGCAAAAAAATTTGTCTCGGCCTAACAGCCTCGCCAGATTTTAGCAGAAACACCCCTTGATGTCGCCCCAGCCAGTGTTATATCCTCGTAGAGAGTCATAGTTACTAAAATCGATTATGACAATCTACATTGAAACAGACAATAAACATGTATTACGTCAATGTTATATGGATAACGTTTTGGACCTCGAATTTGATAAGTTTCGTAATTCACATTCTTAATACCTATGTTTCTATATATAGTAACAAAATTTAAGGTATTTCAAGGCCATTATGACAAGATCTAGGTCATTATGAAATTTCGGCCGCCTTGCTACTCGGCATTATTTTTCCATAATGGGCGAGTGAATGAGCGAACGTGCAAAATGACGTAATCAACTCTCAGTGACGTTCAAGATGGCTGCTGAACTGTTTGAATGGACTGCAGTCTTTTGCACACAAAATATTTTAAAGTTTTTAAAAATGACATAATTAATCGCAATCAGCAAAGCTTAAAATTGAATATTTTAAACTCAAGACAAAACATGCCCCTGAGAAATTCCAAAAATGATTTCAGATTGACAGTAGAAAAAAGATCGGATCGGTGACATTTAGACCTTTAGAGACATCAATCTTGAAAGCACAAAAGTTCATAAAAAAACTGGCACTAGGTCTAAATGTTGTTCTCATTTAAAATTTACAGAATACTGTATTTATCGATAAAACACAATTTTCTCATATTTATTTTGTGTTAGATCTATCATGTTTTTAAATTATTCGGAGTGTTAAACTTTCAAACTCCTCACAGCGGTTACGTCACGCTTTGCTACTTTAACCACTGCCACCACTGAAATCACGTGATGATAGTTGTATCATGTGACAAAAACATGGCGGCCAGTTTCAGAATGCCAAGGAGGCCAAGGATCCCATATCAAACTGGCAGAATTATAATAACATCCTTAACAGACAAAATAAGTTCAAGACACACAATTTGTTATCACTTTAAAACAAGTGCCGGATCAAATCTTTGTGTGCAATCGTTCAATAACTGTTTATATTCTGCCATTGTTTACTATGCATACGGTGTCACAGTGAAAATATCTTTCGTTATGTTTACAAAATAATTTTTAAGATTGATTGTTAAGATTGACTAAATCGCTTGCTTTTGCTCGACTTTTTGAAGAGTAAGAACACTATTGTATAGTTGTACTCACCCAGGCGTCAGTGTCGGCGTCACACTTTTGTTGCGTGCAAGTTGGTATATCCAAACCTATTGAATGGAATGGGTTGAAACTTCACACACTTATTTAAGAGCATAATAGAAGGTCACTTTCCATTACTCTAATGTGGATTTGACACAACTACGGTCATTTTTTCAAGCACTGAAAATAGTCCAGCACATTGCTGTTGGTAATAGCTTTACCAAGATATGATATTCTCTATTTAAGAACTTTCATTATAGTCACTGGATTTTCACGAGGATTTAGTTTAACATGCCACAAATTCAACGTTCAATGACGTCCAAAGTTCTATTCGAGAATGTAAATTCTCCCTATTTTATCTATAAAAATACAGAAAGGCGACTTTTATAGAGAGAAAAAAATGCATGTCAATAGGTGTCATTTAACTGGCCCAGACAGAACACCGTATATTTTAGCTGCACTACTTTCCAGGTGTCAACAGTTATTTGAAAATATCTTCTTACAGACATAAGAAGACCCTTTTTGAATAGCTCTGCTGGTGGTATAGCCGTAAAATTCTTTTCGCTACATCAAGACAGTAATTACTAGTAACTTGTATTATAATTTTGGTTAAACTATAAATGTGCAAGACAAAACGTCACGCACTCGTGCCGATTTTGTGACTCCGTAAAATGGTATTGCACGGCCGTGAATATATTTTGACGCGAAGTCATTAGCGTTATTTACTATAGGCGCGTCAATAACAATAACTCTTTTTCACTTTAAACGGTCTTTATTTTCGATATGTGATAAATAGAATATTTAAATTCGTGGAAGTTCATTACTGAATTTATTGAACTCGTTGAATTAAATTATATAATGCTGGCCAGAGGCTCGCATAATATAATTTTAATCAACTCGTGCACTAAATTCAGTTAGCATTTACACTCATTCAATATCTCTATATTTTTATAAGATAATTACAACGAGAAGAAAAAAACAAAATGTTTAGGAAATAAGTATGTCAATAAAAGTTCCTCATGATTCTATTTCACATTAATTCTTATGGTTTCTGTTTAATTACCTCTGATATCAATGAAAATATGCTTTTTTGTAGTTTACTACCAATTATATTTCCAGGGACTCGTCTCGTCTTGGTTTTATTTTTTCTTATTTCTGTATAGTTTTTCTTGTACAATACAATATCCATGTTTTTTCTTGATAAATCCACTGCATTAGACATGAAGTAATTCATGGTCTTGATTAAAATACTATCTCACGACATAATGGAAAAAAACATAATATAAAGTACTTTTTAATCTAATATACGGCATAAACCTTTGTGATGAAAATGCAATATAACAAAATTAATGTCAGTTTCAACAATGCCTTTTAGCGTAGTTGGGCATTTTCTTTAAAGAGAAATCTATGCAAATAAGTAACCTGGTTATTTCAAGGGAAGCGGTGACCTATATCTCAATTCAGGCAGCTATACTTTGGGGTAACGATAAGGTTTCCTAATATGACACCAGTACTAGTTAGTTTCAGGAAAAAGGCTTTTTTATGTAACATTTGTGTGAATAAGCAAAAACGATCATTACAATAATCATAACTGTCCATATTTGATAACCTCTCATATGCAACATAGTTAACTAGTTCAAATTAATATTTGTATAGACAAGTTAGTCATAATTTATATCGATTTGTCTAAACACTTTGAAAACAAAATTGAATAGCATACTTTACCTAAATGAAAAGATCCTGAAATATTGCCATGTATATAGATAATTATACATGTACAAGTTTTTAACTTACAAGTTACAATGAGTTTAAAACGCATGTTTCTGCAGGCGAACTGTGATAATAAGAATGGTTTTTTGACAGATTGGCATTTCCAAGTTAGGCATTTCACGTATTGGTTTTTAATCATGCAATATATCGGCACAAAACACGCAATATGAAGTTTCATTGTAATCTCGGCATCCAGATTTCAGCAATATTTTCACTATAATACTGTATGACTAAAAATGAAGCTTCATGTTAGTTTACAACATTTTAACAAAATTCAATCATTTTGTTTGTGTAAGTATATGTCTTCTATATTAACTTGAACAAAGAAATTTGAACATATACATACACTTACTATCTACGCACAAGATAGAAGTATTTTCAATATATTTGCTTGTTAGCATCGATGCAGAGTCAAGAAAGAGATCTCCATTACTCAAAAATAACTTTGAACATCTTTTCTAATAAAATGTATTTACATTGCGAATTAATAAATGCATTGAGATTTTGTAATATTAGGAAGACAAATAATGCCTTTATTTCATATTATTCATAATCAGAATTATTAGATTACACAACGATATCGTTATCATGAAATAGTATCTTTAGTTGGATCTGTTGTTTCTCTCTTTTCCTCCGTAATATAAGCAACGACTCCATAAACTACGCTAAAAATTGTATTGTATAATATGTGTTGTTATTGTAAATATCTTATTTATATACAGTAGACCTTCGGTAAGTCGAAGTTGGAGGGACTTGCGTAAAAACTTCGACAACATCGGGACTTCGACTCATGAATCGGTCTGAATTTCATGACAAAATTTCAACCCGTGACTAGCCCTAATTATAAGATATATAACGTAACCTATTTCGTGTTTTTCTTTCATTCATTAATCTGATATTTTACATTATACAATGATAAATATGACATGTTAAGTAACTTTTCGCGGCTAATGATTTGGACTCCCTGTTGACGTATACAATGAAGTTACAAAAGGCGTAACAATACGAAAGGGCAATAACTTAACCAGCTTATAGTAAATATTTCGCGTGTGATTTCCACGCGACACCGGGTCACGGAAGAACTCAAATGAGAGTTCTTATTGTTTACATGTACTTTCAAATACCGCTACGGCAATTAAAATAGTAATGATTAAAGCATTTTTTCACACATTTAAACGCATACAAAGGCTGTTTGAACACTCGACTGTGTAATAAACACCTGTCGCTGAAGTTGATCGGAAATTGTCTTCGCGACCAGAAAAGGTGTGAAAATGTCTCGAGGTCGAAGGTGTCAAAATAACCGAAGAACTTCGACTTATTTGTGGTAAATTGTACTAGATTTATTCTATACGGACCACGAAAAAACTTCGAAACATCGAAAAACTCGACTCATGAATAGGTTTTTATAAGGAATATATAGGGAAAAAAATCGGGACTTTCATTTTACTTCAACACATCGAGAAAATCGACTAATCGAAGTTCGACTCATAGAAGTTCTACTGTACTTTACAAGACCTAACAGTTTGGTCAACGCGTTTTAAGAAAAGAAAGTATAACAAAATTAAAATAACCACGAACACATGACTCAAAGAAATATGTTACACGTGGAATATTGCAATAATTCTTTTTGTTGAATAGCATAATAAGATATAATTATAGTGCGATTTGTATACATATATTTGTATACATGATTTAATTTAATCATTATTTTACTTAGTTTTCTACGACATTTCACCATCTAAAGTACGGGAAGCACACATGAAAAATATTATGTAATTTCTTTATATTAATTTACAAAGTAAATCAGAACAGGGTTTAAGGAAACAATGCGTCGACATAAAGTTGTATTATTATCAACTTTTTTTTCGCACATGATCATCAACTTGCAAAACAAAGTAATCTAAAATTAAATTATTCTAAAATGTGATATTTTCTATAAAACACACACCCTCCTATCGAAAGAAATTAAATAAATCAAGGTAATAATGCTGAAAGTGCATTTGTCAAAAATTAACAAAGTTTTATATCTTTAATTTATTTTCTATTAAACATAATTGAGAGAGAGATCTTGATATACGATGAATCATGTTTCTATATGCCGTACTTAAGAAACTGTTACAAATGGTGCATCCTAAACAAAAGTCCACATGTTTGAGAAATTAAAAAATGCATAGAAAGAGGCTAAATACAAAATGAAAATTAGCTGTGCAGTAATTTCAGAAAGTATAATATAGATTTAACGAGAGATTATTCTTATTTTCTCAATGTCAAGTGGAATTTAATTAGTAATATATTTCGAAAGATTGACTTCTATAATGGTGATTCACCAATAATTTACCTGAAAAATGTTTCGGATTAAAAATAAAAAACTACCTACATTATAAAAGAGACTGTCCCACTCTTTTTAAAAAAATTGAACGCTACCGATACATTCCGAACGATAGTTATAGAAATGTACGTGGGTGACATGGAATTTTATTTTAACCATAGTACAATATAGAATATAACACAATTCTGGCAAGTTATTCTGACTTTCACCTGTGCACCCTTCTTTTACATTTATATGAAAATAATGTCACTTAAAGCAATAATTTGTATCAGACACAATATTCTAGAGTTTGTACATTGTACTTCATCTTTTTGTCAAAACGTGGATTATGTATCTAACGTATGTGACATTATACTCATTTTTTCGTTGTCAAGTTGAGTTGAACTAGAGATTGTTTTCAAAAAATTGACTATTTAAATGGTGTTTGACCAATATTTGATAATTAGAATTGTTAAGGATAAAATAGTTAAATGAATATTCTATAGGTAGAATTTGAAATTGGAAACAAATGTGACAAAATGTTAACTTATTTTGACTTTTGTCTCTCAATAATTTAACTTGTATGGGCATAATGTCACTAAAAATAAATCAGAATCAAATAATATATTTGTCATAAGCTAAAAATGTTATTCCTCTGCAAGGAAGCAAATATTTGTTTTGAAATATTTGAGAGATGTCTTTTAAATATCAATGTTAGGTTAGGCTATTACACTGACGAGATAATCATATGCATAAGACTTTTTTTATAATAAGTGTCCAACTTATATAAAAACAAACTTTGTTAGGATGTCTGATATACACAATTACAACACTAGATCAAATATAATTTAATTTTTCAATTCCTCATTGTAATAAGACATATAATGGCACTTTTTTCTATAATGGTATTAAAGATTGGAATAGTTTGCCAGACGACTTACAATGTATATCAAATCAAACTTTATATAAAACTTCTGTAAAAAAACCATCTTGCTTCAGTTTGGGCTGCGCAACATCAAATTGATTTTTTATATTACTGAGTGTTGACATATGTACGTCGAACTTTATTATATTTTTAGTCATCTTATGTTTTCCTGTGCCTTTATTCTATGATAATGCAAAAGTACTGTGATAATATAGCATATAAGTGTTAAGATACCGAAATCCAGTGAGTATATTTTCCACTTGCATCTACTAAATCTATTATGAAAACCTACCTAGAAATTCTTAGATTAATTCGTAGGTTATATCATTGTCTAATTTTATTTGAGAAATGAATGTCTCTCTGGTTTCATCTTGTTACCATCTATTTGGTTTACAGGACCTCATTGGAAATAAGCACACCAGCTTAATGGGCTATCCTTGTAACCATAGATCACTCTTAACAAAACCATTGTATTGAAATTTTATTATTATTATTTTTTCCCCTTAAAATATATGTTAAACTATTTAGTTTTTATATATTATAACTAGCAGTAACTTTAAATAATATTCTGTGCTAATTATTATTCTGACTTCTTGTAGTCAGAATCTGAACTGTAATTTTTTAAAAATAATTTTATCCAATGCCTCATCTGATTTCAGTCATTAATTTAATTTATTTAATTTATTATTTATATGAAATGATATTTTAATTTGTTAGACTCTTTTTTTATATATATGTATATCTTTTTTATGTAACTGTTATCTATGTTGTTGCAAAAATAAAGTAAAAAAAATAAAAATAATTCTATATGGCATCTTTAGAGTCTTCCGTCTTACAAAAACATTTGAGCCGCGTCATGACAAAACCAACATAATGGGTTTGCGACCAGCATGGATCCAGACCAGCCTGCGCATCCGCGCAGTCTGATCAAGATCTATGCTGTTCGCTTACAAACTCTATAACAAGTAGATAAACCAATAGCGAACAGCATGGATCCTGATCAGACTGCGCGGATGCGCAGGCTGGTCTGGATCCATGCTGGTCGCAAACCCATTATGTTGGTTTTGTCATGACGCGGCTCATTTGAACTATTGGTAAATGTTTCTCCTATAATTGTTTGTAAACATATATTATGAACAGAACAGAACAGAACAGAACAGAACAGAACAGATACTTTATTAAGATTTGTACATTGTACATCATCTATAATACAATAATATTTACAAGCATAACGTCAATATAATGGTAATAGCAAGTATGACATTTTCAAAATTCTTAATCTTAATTTATCTAGTAACAAGAAAATGAAATAATAAATATGTATACTACAAATTAAAAAAGTAAAGACATACAAACAGGAGAATGAGCAATAATGATGTTTAACGCTCAACATTTAACAGTGTGTTTCTCAAAGCAAGTGCTTCTTTAACAAATTTGGATAACTGAATTAATTCATAAAAAAAAAATATTTACTATTTGAGTTCAATATTTAGAAAAAATTTAACTGATGGGTTTCTGGTATATTTATTTTTCAAATAATTTTTTTCTTAACTCTGCATAACAACGACATGTACAAACAAAATGAAATTCATCTTCAATGTCTGAGGCATTACAACATAAAACAATACCTTTCCTCTCTAACAATTCTATTTCTAGAATATCTGCCAGTTTGTATTCTCAAAGACAAAGTACTCATTCTTAATCTACAGAAATAAAATCTAAAAAACATCTTGGCAAGATATCCAAATAAAGTTCATACTCAAAACTACATTTAACATTTTTGTACATATACAATACAGAACTATTATCTAAGGTAGCATACCATTCCTGTTTAAAAGAATCAATAACGAGACTTCTAAATTCAAATAAAAAAATATTTTTTGTCAATAATATTGACATTATCAAAAAACATATGAAAATCCATAATCATTCAAAAAGCTTTTTTACATTTGAAACCCAGTTTATATGACCATTGTTGCTATCATACAAAGCTTGATTATATACTGTCTTAAGGATTATGTTATCAGTTTCTACAATTTTTAACCAGTATTTTATTATCCTTACAAAACTATGAATATATAAGTGATATCTTCCCAGCTCGCCGTATACACTAGCATTTACAGGTGTTAGGTTGAACTCTTAATAACCTTTTTACAAAATTTTAAATGTATTCTTTCTAGCTCTTTAGACTTAGTATATCCCCAGATTTTCACATGAATAATTTAGTATCGATGAAACAAATGAGTCAAATAACTGACATAATGTTCTGGGAGAAAGGTCAAATTCTTTCAATTTACAAAGAAGTACATTCATTGCCTTCAAAGCTTTACCACTCAGAGATATTCCTGATTTAATGTAAAATTGCCCGTATAATTAAAAAAACTGTCCCAAGATAATTAAAAATCATTAACTACTTCAAATATTTTGGCCATTGTAGTTCCATTGCTCGGTTGGTAAAATACGACCTCTTTTCTAAATACCATTATTTTAGTTTTTTTTTTGTATTTACTTTAAGGCCACAGTTGTTACAATATAAATACAAAAAATCTAATAGTTCCCTGTTATTTCCTCAGGGCTTTTGCTATAATTGCCATATCATCTGCAAAAAGTAAAAGTATTAAAAACAATATCATCTAGTATTAAACCTTCGGGATTGTTTTGAAGATACAATTCGATGTCTTCTACAAAAATGAAAATAGTAGAGGGGACATTACCTAACAACCCTTGACGAAAGACCAACAGCATATTGCAAATATTCAGAATAACTTGAACAAAGTTTAACACACGACTTAATTCTGGTACATATCACGAACAATTCTCAATAATTTACCCTGTATTCCAAAATTATACATTTTTAACCATAAACCATTTCTATCAATGGAATCAAAACACTTCATCATATCAACAAATATAACATATAATCTTTTATTTTCATTTAAATTTTTCAACTAATGACATAAGTACAAATATAGCATCTACAGTAGACCTTCCTTTACTGAATCCGAATTGAGCATCCGAAAATAGTGTTATGTTCGTTACAAAATTTCTCAATTCGATTATTAATAACAGTAGTAAACAATTTTGACATACAACTAACAAGAGTAATACCTCTGTAATTATTTACATCATCGTGACAACCTTTTTTATGTAAAGAGATTATAATACCCTCTGTCAATTTCTCGGCGGAAATAACCCGAATCTAAAATACCATTAAATAAATCACAAATATGAGCCGATAAAAATATCTATACTTTCAATAAAATACTCGTTTAATAAGCAGTCGCTACCATACGCTTTGTTACGCTTTAGTGATTTTACAGCAGTTAAAATTTTACAAACTGTAATTGGTTGGTCTAATTCTGGAAAAATATCATTTGACTTCATAAAATCATTATTATGACAAAACTGATTAGCCTCCTCATTGCAACAAGCAAATAAGTCGTTACTTATATTAGAAAAATATTCTTTAAATTGTTCAATTGTATATTTTTTCCAAAATTGTTCGATTTCTTTTGAAAATATTTCCAAAAATCTCTAGGTTTACCTTTCTTTAAATTTTCTATCTCAGACATTTTCTTTCTGTAATGTAAGCTTTTCTTTTTTCCAACAATACTTTTATAAAATGACTTATTTTCACACAACCTTATTCTGAAATAATCTGTCTTTGAGATATTAAACAACCTTAAAGATTCTAAATACTTATTACGTGCATTCCTACATCCTACATCAAACCAATCAGCATGCTTAATACAACTTTCTTCTTCAAAACAATGAACATTTTTAAACTGACATGTTTTTGAAAATAATGGGTCACTAACATTTCGCAATACATCTGTAAAACTATTAAGTGCATTATTAACAGACTGTCGACTGTTATTGTCTAAATCATTAACAATATTATTAAATAATGGTAAATTAGCAATGACTCCTGATCTAAACTGTTGTTTATATACATCATTCCATTTGTATTTCATTTCTGTAAATATAATATCTTTATTAGGTGTATTGTTGCATGATATTTTCAATTGTAAGGGGGCATGATCGCTCCATTCATTGAATGACAATATACTAAAATTATTGATCAGTGAAAAATTGCGTTCATTACATAATAAAATAGTCTATAACAGATGCCCCCGTTATGTGAAATAAAGGTATGATGATAAGTGTCCCCGATACGACCGTTAACTATTCGTGAACATGATGATTTACAAAGATCTAATAATCTTATACCATGGCTGTTATGTTTACAGTCTATTGAGGCCCTGCATGAACTATTATCGGGGTCATAATCTATATCATCAAAAACATTATTCAAAGTATCATGTATAATAAAGTCATGCTTATTTCCTACTCTACTATTGAAATCTCCAAGAATGTACACAGCCCCTAAATTGTCGTATAAAAATATATCATTTTCTAATAAATCAAACAAATCAACATTTAAAGTATTGTACGCAGGTGAGTCTGCACCCCATATATATATACACCACACACATAAATATCTTCTTTAGTATTGAAAAAATTACGATCAAGTTTAAGCCAAATGATTGTATCATGGTGATTTTTTATTAATTGTATACCTTCTTTTAAATGCTCTTTAAAATACAAAATAACCCCACCACTGCATCTTCGCGCACCCCTATTTTGAAATTTTCTATAGAAATTGAATGAAATATACCCATTTAAGTAGTCTACTAAACTGTAAGCTCATTGGAATCAATGGCATGTGTTCGCTGAAAATGACTGCAACACTATGTACTGTACAAATTTATCAACTAGGGAAATGCCTGGGATTTGACACTATAAACAATGTCGTTTTATTAGGAATGCTGCTTCAGCTGCAAATAGGCACCTGTAATGGAACAAGAGAATCCCAATCACAGTGTCTAAACTTGCTCGGTTTCCTAATTGACTGTTATTTTTAGAGAACAATTTATTTTTTATATCAATATTTGTCTTAATATGAAACATTTCTTAATAGGTCAGTTGTTAAAACTGCTGTTGAACGTTAATGTTTGATACATAACAGGTCAGGTTCAACAATTCAATTTAATTCAAAGTATATTGACGTCTCATCACATGTACATCATATACATCACAATCAAAAAATGAATAAAAACTTATAAAAGTACATATACCATTCAGTACAGTCTTACATGAGACTTATTAGCAAAAATAAGATTACAGAGATAAATATAATAATAATCATATTAACATATATACAATACACACCTTGAATGTATCGGAAACAATGTGAGTCTATCATTTTTAAAGCTTAAATATTTCTACTGATATATCAGAAAGACTATATAAAGCAATTCACTTGGTTAATGTTATATCAATTCTAATGAAATTGAAAATACTAGAAAGTATAAAATACACTTAAAGAACAGATTAAAAGTACTACTCCTGACTAATAACATATGTTCTCATTTGATTTTTTCACAACACTCTCTGACATATAATACCTATGAACTGACATATAATACCTATGAAAAAGAGTTACCTACAGTAAAGTAGTAGACGCCTATGTTTTAAAATATTAAAGGATGCTTAGTTATACATGGGATAGCAAAACAAGAGGGCCAAGATGGCCCTATATCGCTCACCTGACCCCGTCGAACTCATCCGAACAATTACTTAAACAAGCATTCTGACCAAGTTTCATGACAGGCGAGTCAAAAATGTGACCACGGGAGTGATAACAAGGATCCATATCCATATTTGAGCAGTGTGACCTAGTTTTTGACCCCAGGTGACCCATATTCGAACTTGATCTAACAAACGTTCAGACCAATTTCCAGGATATTTTGATCAAAACAGTAGCCACTAGAGTGTTAACAAGATTTTTCTATTTTTAGCTCCTGTGACCTAGTTTTTAATCTGAAATGACCCATGTTCGAACTCATTCGAGCAATTACCTAGAAAAGCATCCTGACCAAGTTTAATGACAATTGAGTCAAAAATGTGACCACCTGAGTGTTAACAAGGTTTTTCTATTTTTAGCTTCTGTGACCTAGTTTTTAATCCGACATGACACATGTTCAAATTAGGGATGGCAACGAATACCAAAATCAATACTCGAGTACTCGGTCATTTTTCCGATCGAGTACTCGGTTACTCGGATGATTTCCAATGATCTTTAAATTAAAGTTTTATCACACAATATCAACACCGTCTGCATGCCACTTTTGTTTTCTATTTTAATTAATAGAATTCTTAACTATAAATAGGACTGCAAGAAATAGATATAATAAATATAAACATAAGAAATGTCAATTTTGCAGATATCATTTTTTTCCACCACTGCACGTAGGTAGCAAAATACAAAGCTACAAAATAATATTCCGTATTATTTACGTTTTTATAATAAACAAGTTTCGGCTACAAACTGTCTAATAATTTTAAAGGTGATTAAATATCATAAGAGGCCGAATGACGTAAACGACACAGGGCTGTGTAATAATCCCATACACGTGTCAAACTGCGGGTCAAACTGTGGATCGCCTCGTTAAATTTACGATATCATTTTCACACCTCTGCAAGGATGTTTTGATTGCATTTAACAAGTATTTATACAGATACCTGTACATTTCCGAATTTCTGAACTAATCTTTCTAAATCGAAAAAAAGTAGAAATTAAATTTTTTTTTCGAGTAATCGAATATCAATTTTGTTAACCGATATTCGGACGTTCGATCGAGTACTCGGTTAACCGGTTACTCGTTGCCATCCCTAGTTCAAATACATCCGAGCAATTACCTAGACAAGCATCCTGACCAAGTTTGCTGACAATTGAGTCAAAAATGTGACCACTAGAGTGTAAACAAGGTTTTTATATTTTTAGCTCCTGTGACCTAGTTTTTCATTCTCATCCGAGATGACCCATGTTCGAATTCATCCGAGCAATTATCTAGTCAAGCATCCTGACCAAGTTTGGTGATTATTGAGTCAAAATTGTAAAAAACAAGGTTTTTCTTTTTTTTAGCTCCGGCGACATAGTTTTTCATCCGAGATGACTCACATTTGAATTCATCCGAGCTATCACCTAAACAAGCATCCTGACAAAGTTTGATGATGATTGAGGCAAAAATGTGACCATTAGAGTGTTAAAAAGGTTTTCCTATATTTAGCTCCGGTGACCTAGTGTTTCATCCGAGACAACTCGTCTTCGAACTCATCCGAGCTATCACCTAGACAAGCAGCCTTATTTGACCGATAGAGTGTTAAAGAACAAGTGTGGACGGACAACAGACGACGGACGACGGGCATTCAACGATGCTAAAAGCTCACCCTGAGCAAACTCAGGTGAGCTAAAAAGTTTTCTCAACATCTGATCAGTTGTCAACATTACTATCAAATATTGTTCTTGTAGTCTCAAATAGGTCTTCCCTAAATTACATAGAAAGTGGACAGTGTAACACAATATGTATCGCATCTTCTGCCATATCAGTACAGTTAAACCAAGTTATTTCATGTATTGACATATATTTAGATATGTTTAAGTTTCAAAGACATTCTTGAACATTCCACACATTCTTACTTATTTTTACCGTTCTCTGAAATTGATGACACTCGTTTTAATGATTGTTTCTAAACATAGCCATGCAATGTATTAATTGCATCTTCATCCGAGGGGAAATGTGTGTTTGGGCACCGCTAAATTATGCTAACGGCCAAAAGCAAGATAACAATGAACTGATCAGCTTATTATCACCATTTTACAAATTTATATACGACATAATTGATTAGGTTTGCTTATTACCTATTTTATGCTTGCTTAAAATTTGAGTATAAGTTTATCACAATAACAGGTATAAAAGTACCTAAAAATCAACAAAAGTGATAAAGCATTTCATGTTTGATGCCTTAGTAAATTATTGTACAATTTGATGAAGGGATAGATAAGGAAAAATCAACGTCTGTAATGAAATACTAGAAAAGCAATAGGATAATAGCAATAGGCAAACTAAGTTTCTTATTTTGCTATCATTAAACTATTTTAAAGATCATAAAACACGAAACAAATATATTTCGTGCGCAAAGATATACAACTGTCACATCCGTGTCCACACGCCAAATGATCACACTAAACAAATTATTCAACTCAGGCACTTTAAATAACTAAATGGTAGTAAAATATAAAATGGTGTAATTGCACTCATTTTTGTTGATTTTATTCTTCTAAGAACATATAGAGGGCAATATGTTTTGACTATTTGCTGAAGTTTTTATCTGAGACAATCAAGCTTACTGGTATGAACAATAACACCTGATGCTTATTTATAAAGTATTGTACATTAATACTTTTCTTATTATCATCATTACTATCATTACTAGTATATTACATTCTTTTAAACCATGGCTTAATAGAAAGAAGTAGTAAAGATCAATTTTCTAGGATTTGAATTACTTTGTCGCGATTTCTTTCAATATTATATTGAGAGCGTTTAAGAAAAAATGATGTTTAGTATATTGAAAATCATTATCCAACCGATCAGTTTTTAATAGACAATGTGCTTATTTTTCACGAAAATGAAAGAAAGAAATCTTTTTCCGACTGCTGTGCATATGAAAGTACTAAGCATCTTCCAAAAACTAAAAATACAAGACGCTTTTTGTATTTTCTGACCGAAGGTCAGTAAATACAAAGCTGGCATTCAATCTCTGACACAGAATTTCACGACAAACCTAAGAACAAGTAGTTCTCAAAACAGCTTAAAACTAGCGATTTAAAAGAAAGAAATATTTCTATTTTGTTACAAGTATCCAACAAATTACAACGCATTTAAAGTTTAAAAGTAACGTTGTCTTATAGAATTGTCAATAAATGCACAATCACAAATTACGCGGGATGAATTTTGATTTTTAATCAATGAAAATGCTATTTTTAGCGATGTCGATTACCCGAATACTTACACAAAATAAACTGACTGCCAAGTAGAGGAATATATAGATTTCTACATGTCGGACTGTTCGGCGAGAAAAATTTACGCTAAAATTTTATTTACTTCAATTTTGAAAACAACAGGTTTAGTCCTGAAACAAAATCCTCGAAATTTTAGTAAGGATTACAAACCCGGAATGCAATGGAAGTTCTAATATTTAGAATGACTAGATTTTACAGTTTTCAGGGGGTCGTTTATATAATTTCTCCGTGGTGCAGGGGTAACGCGCGCTCGTCTAGCGTGTGCAAGAGGTCTGAAGTTCAAAATCCCAAAATCCGAGGCAATTTTTTAAACTCTTTTTTAAGTGTCTTTGTTAAGGAAGTAGCCATGATATACAAGGATAAAGTGTGGCTGTCATAAAAAATGAACATAAATGATTATTTGATGCAACTCTACTGTAGTTTGCTAAATTCCGTATGTATCAAACTTTGTGTCTTGCAAGATGGATATAGTACATAAAAATAAACTAATACAGGAAAATACATACAGATATACAGTGCGATTTAGATTTGCATAAGATCAGAAAATACCACAGAGCTTGCAGCCCTTTGATTTATATTTAGTTGACGAGATACCCAGTTTATCACGTTTACACTGAATTATTAGGGTCGTTGCAAATGTTACCGAAACACTACATTCATTGTACAGATTTTTGCTAAATTTTGCGACCACTATGTTTTAGTGATAACAGGGATACAGGAATAACTCCAACCAGATTATGTGACCAGGAACGTTTTCAGAATTCAATGTATATATTTACATCTAAATTATATTCTATAGCTTTTTACTTATGCCTTAAAAAGACATTCAAAGCTGAATATTATGTAAAATTGTAGACTTTAAGGGAGCTTAAATATAATATATAATTTTTGTTATGACAAGCAAATACACGTCGCAGACTGATACGATCTCAACCATTAATTCCAGTATAATATTTCCTTTAATTATTATATTTTTCAGTGCAATATTCCTGCTCTAGAGACAATGATATTATGTTTATTAATGAGAAAAATGAAAGAGAAATGTTTACAAGACATAATTTATCAAAGAATATATTAAGACAACATGCTTTCTTTATTTTCTACACATACCAGATTTGAGACTTAAAAATATGATGTTTGAATGTCGATTATTTGTGAAAGAGTTTAAAAGAAGAAAAGTTATTCTTTGTTGGTAGATCTTTTTAATACTCTTTAATAGTATTTCTTTAATATACTTTGAAAATGTCTAATAAAATAGAATGGTTCCACAGTCATGGAAAACTGTTTATAGACACGACATGATATAGTACCAAAGATATCGTCTTTTTTATTTTCAAAATGTTCATTAAACGTTAAGATCAACATAATTTACACACCTGTGCAATTCTTTTCTAATTAAATGCATGTATCACGGTAAACGATCGATTTAGGAACAAGTTGCGTCAGTTGTTAAACAACAAGTTTGATACGGAAAGGTATTTAATTATTCCTTTGTCTATCAAACATAGATCATCTGATGCAAAATTTAGATGTTGTATTGCACTTTGAGACAGGAAAATATGCACACTTAGCTTCTAAAGGATAGATTATGCCTTAATATCTGGAGAAAAATGATCCCCCGGAAGCATTAAAATCAGCAAAATTACATGAATATTACAGACTCGGTTTGATTGACTCTGTACATGAGGGATAATGAAAAGTGCAACATCCCACATGCCCCCTAGCACCGGCTTGAGCAGTACTCAACACTAAAAAGTGCTTGACTCAATGATCCCGAACGATCAGAAAAATTAAACAACATTGAAGTGAAGTATGGGACAACTTTTTACGGTCATTTTAGCCTTTCCGGTATTAAGAGTGGGGGGGGGGGAAATCCCGGGATCCGGGACGCCCGGGATCTGGGATAGTATTAGATATATAGGGAAAAGGAAAAAACAATATTTGTGTTGATTATTGTCGTAATGAAAGGCGATTAAACGATAACTTTTTTTATTTTTTATTGTATGTAATGAATGGTAAATTAATTTAACTTAAGATTTAAATATATTTAGAGTTATTTTATTAACAACTTAAATGCGGAATCGCATCTTGTAATCATCTGCCTAATTGAAAAAATGCAAAGTTTTTGTTAATATAATATTTGGCTAAATTTTATGTTCATGTATTTAAATATTATTTTTAGAAAAGATACCTTTACCTTACGTTACCTTATGATCGATCTGGGGTCAATTTTAGCCTGTCACAAGGTCCAACATTTTTTGGCGATGAGGGGGATGGCCGCCCCTTCAAACCCCCCCAAACAGAAGGTGGCAACCCTGATGTATCTTTTGGTTTGGGGCCGCGCCGAAAAAAAGTGGTCACTTTTTTTTTTAAACAACATTTCTCAACCAAAAACAAGTGTTAAGGGGGCCTAAATAAAAGGCATTTTTCCACCATTTGAGACAAAAAAAAAACAAAAAAAAAGGGGGGGTGTGAAAAGGGTTAAAAGGCGTATGTAATTATCGCGTAATGGGTTAATACGATCCCGGTTTTCTGAATATGACATGGCAGTGGTTAATTCCGGGATCGCTATATATCGTAATACCATCCAGGAGTCCTCTTTTCATAGTTGTTCATATTGTTCTAACACACATAGGTCAAGGACCGTCTTATATAGAAACACATACGCACACCTTTATACCTTATTAATGCCTAGACCTTAAATATTTGGCATGTGGTATTGCCTTGGTTGACCACTTAAATTTTGTTCATGTATTATGTTTACATTTGTACCAAGATGAAGTGGACATAATTTTTTTATTAAAATGCTTTTAGGGAAATATCATGTTAAAGTCTTATTGATATAAACTTCAATGCCTCCAGCTGCTTTAATATTGAATATGTACCAATGCCCTTGAGAAACTTGTACAAATCAAATGTTAATCATGCCCCTATGAATTAAATTCGCCCACACCCAAAGAGGTTCTTCAAAGTCATAATATTTCCTGTCATAGGACTTGTGTCTGTCACTCATTCCAATACTAAATAACATATTAAAACTTAACTTCGTATTAAGAGACATCTTATGAATTTTACCTGTTCTAACATTTTTTGGTAAGGTTCAACAGGCCATATAGTAAATGAGCATAGACAATAGGGACTTCATTCTATCTGTTTACATGCATCTTCGTATATATCATTATTCCTCTTTGGGAAACTGAAAGAGAACTGGCTTCCATAACTTTATATGTCACTTTTTATTTTGATGTTCGCTGAAGTCTCTTCAGCTATCAGAACTGTCATTTTACATTTAAACACACCCCCTGGAAAAAAATTACGAAGCGAGTCGCTACTAGCTTTTTTAAAAGCTAACCTTGTACTTACACTATGTCACATTCACAGACAAATCCAGAATGTCGCTGTTGGCATTATGTTAATTACATAACGGTTGAATATATAGTCCGAATTCGAAAAGGTATATAATGAAAGTATTATTATAGGGGAATGTATCTTGATCTATTACATATATTTGGCTTTTGTGGATTTTACTAAAACTGATTACAGTCAGATTACTAGGCCTCTTGAGCTTCTAAGATTGTTCTATTATGTCTTAGACCGTTAATAATCTACACGAGTAATTCCTTTAGTGACATTTCCATATATGCATCACTTTCAGTTGTACTTCATCTCTATTTAAATCATCAAATTGATAGTTACCAAAAGTATATATTCATAGGTTTTTCTCTTATAATCCGTATATAGAATAATACAATTGCATATTAATTACGATCAGATAAACGAAGAAAATAGCCATGAAAGGTAAACAGAAAATACAAAGCATCATTTCTTTGTAAAGTACTTTACTTGTTTTCAAACAAGCTATCGGTCAAGCTTGATTCAGAGCAATTATCTTGTAAAAATATGTGGAAATGCGGATACTGAATCTGAGCTTAAGTGTAAGATTTACAAATCAATTTATCTATAACAAAGTCCATAAGAAACAATTATTGTGTACGTATAATTCTATCGTCTTAGACTTTCCTAATTTCCTCCACAGTTCGCCTTGAGGCTTAACGTAAATGAAACATAAGAAGGACATGATATTTTGTTGTCATACGATACAAAATAAATTATTTCGAGGCCTCAAAATACACACAATCCGGTATTGAAAACACTGAAAGTTAGATATGACGTCGGCATCAAAGCAGAAGGTAATTTTATTACATATTCTGAAGAAAGTCTTTAAAAGGCAGAGGCTTATGCTAATTATTCATTATGAAGATTTTTAACCAAAGTTTTAACATAAAAATGAGATGTTTTAACGGTTCATTCATTTTTGTCTTATACAACAACTATCAATCGTATCTTTTTTTGAAACAATGTAAAGTGCTTTAAACATTGCTTTTGTTATTAGATAATTTCTCAGAACTAAAACTTACGTATCAATTAATGATTTATGAAATGATTTTTATACATTAGAGTAACTTACAGCTAATACTTCAATTCTTTTATCTATACCAAGACATTTATTTTGAGTAACATGTGTTATAATTTTGGTTAAACCATTAATGTAAAACAAATGGCAAAACGTAAAACTTTAATTTTTAAAAGAACATTACAATGAGCAAAAATAAATAAAATGAAAACTCGTTGTTTAGAAAATAAGTATGCCAGTGTCACGGGTTCACTCGTCGGTAGAGCTTATATATCTGCCGCAGCTGATAAGCTGGTCCGCGAAAACAACATTTATAATAATTGATGGAAAATCATGGGTCCTTTGGAATGGATTGAAAACTGTAAAGTAAAAAGATATATCAAAGATATATAACAATATCTATTCAACCGTCTACAATGTACGTCTATGTATAACACACAGTTAATGGCGAATGCAATGAATCAATATAATAATAAAGTACATGTATACAAAATATGAAATGATGACATGAACGATTCCTTTAACAAAGTTGAGCTTTAAAATGCTTATTAAGAACATAGTTTAATACAAATTACTTATACTTATTACTAGAGTGAAATGCACAATAAAAATGTATCACTAACCTGTAAAGTAAAAAGATATATCAAAGATATATAACAATATTTATTCAACAGTCTACAATGTACGTCTATGTATAACACACAGTCAATGGCGAATGCAATGAAGCATTGCATTCGTGTACAATGTAAACTGGTCACAGGTTAGATAGAAAGCGACTTATTATTATGTAATAGGTTATGAAGAAAGAAAAAGTATAGAATTGGAAAAGATAATTCGGCTACTGTAAAGGTAGACAGGAGATGTTTATAGGACTGTTTTGATAATAGTAATAATAAGGGGAATAAAAAATAAAAACAACACGCATGATCTATTCAATTATTTATCTATTTAATTTATTTATCAATTCAAACACATAACTCTTTTATTTTACAATTCGCCCTACGACACCAGTAAAAATTCTCATGATTCTATTACACATTATTTATTAAGCTCTGATATCATTGAAAATATGCTTTTTCGAATTTAACTACCAATTAAATTTCCAGGGTCAGTTTTATTCTTTCCTATTTGTGTATAGCTTTTCTTGTACTTTAACGTATAACGTATTATACGGCATACGCCTCTGGTAATGAAAATGCAATATAACAAATATCAGTTTCAAAAATGCCTTATAGCGTGGTTGTTTTGACAAAAGGAAATCTGGGCAAATAAGTGACCTAGTTATTTCAAGAGAAACGGTGACCTACAGTTTAAGGTGTAAATTTGGCGCTCAATTCAGGCATTGTTGCTTCGATCTGTACTTGGTAACGATTATTTCCTAATATGACACCAGTATTAGTTAGTTTCAGGAGAAGGACTGTTTTCAAGTAAAAATTGGTTATCTTCTGAGAATGTACAGAACGATTATTTCAATAATCATATCTGTCTATATTCGACAACATCCCATATACAACCTAGTTAACTAGTCCAAATAAATATTTGTATAGACAAGCCTTATTTTATATCAATTTGCCTAGGTGCAATTGAAAATATTGCTCTAAAATTGAAAAGCATGCTTTACCTAAATAAAAAAATATCCTGAAATATTGTCATGTATATGAATAATTATACAGACTAGCTTTTAACTTACAATGCGTTTTAGAAACATGCTTCTGCAGACAAACTGAGATAATAAAAATGTTTTTGACGAATTGGCATTTCCAGGTTAGGCTTTCCACGTATTGGCTTTTTAAACATGCAAAGTATCACCACAAAACACGCAATATGCAGTTTATTGAAATCCCCGCACAACGAAAACAATTTATTGCCAGATTTCAGCATTACTTTACTTTAATACTTATGACAAAAGAAGCTTCATGTGTATTTAAATCATTTTTCAAAATTCAAGCCTTTATTTGTGTTATTTTACATTACTTGTATATCTTCTACATTAACTTGAACTGAAAATTTTAAATTATATTAACGCTTATGGCACATGATAAAAGTAATTTCAATATTTTGCTTAATTGATTAAATAGCCTAACAGAGAAATCCATCATTCAAAATACATGTAAATTTGAATCTTTTCTAATAAATTGTATTTACATTGCGAATTAATAAAAACATTGAGATTTTGTAATATTAGGAAGACAAATAATGTCTTTTATTTCATATTATTTTTAATCAGAATTATTACAAGATTCAAGATACAAGAAAATTTATTTTACGTCGGATACATATAAACAGAAAACATTAGCTCATGAGCTATTTTCCGACAAACAATAGTAAATGAACTAAACAAAAGTAAAGCAGCTATAAAAGAAAATATAAGCATAAGCACATTTAAGTACATGGAAGTAAGATATTAAAGCAACTAAAAATTATAAGCATAAGCACATCTATAGTCTGATTTTATTGACCTGTCAATTATGAATACATTATAGCACTCATTTAAATATTCGACCCCACTTCGGTTTTGTCCGTTTATTTTACGAGAATTAATATGGAGTATATATAACTAACGTTTGGAAAACTTCCACTAGCTTAAATAAAGTTTTCTTAACATCCGCAATAGCGCAGTCGGTTAAGTGATTAACCTAATGCATGAGAGGCCCGAGGTTCGATCCCTTCTTTAGCCATTCTTTTATAGACTTATTCTTTCTTACTTTTTAAGTATATTTTAAATGAAAATGGTCAAGCGCTTGCAAAAATTGTCTTCACGGTATGAAACAACTAAGAAAACATTGAATTGTCACATTTTGTATTGTATTTTACGGCACTGAAATTACATTTATTGATTTTAATCCGAATGAATTTTCAGTATTAATTCTTAAACAATGTTATATACAAAGTATAGCATTTACAAAAAAGTGCAAAACATGTTAAAAAAGGAACAACCATAACTTCAAAAATGTTGAAAATAGTTATGAATAAGATAAAAACCTGGACATACACTGTCTGGATCTTACAACACATTGGACATTCAGATAATATATACCCGTGGTTCACCCTATTCCGCTATATAACGGTCAGTGTAACACATTTCGTAGAAACTAGATGATTTAAATCACATCTAACTGCGTACCTATCACGGAATTTACCGAACATTTATCGAATATTAATATATTCTGTGCATTGACCGTATAATCAGTATGGAATTGACAGGTTAATAAAATCAAACAATAAATACATGGATTTAAGTTATTATAGCACCATGCATGCTTAAAATTTACTATAATTACAAGCAAGATAAAACAAATAACAGATATATATAAATAATGTACATTCCTGTAAAAGAGTTATATATTAGTTAAAGACAGACATGTATAACAATAAGCATAAGCACATCTAAGAATATGAAATTAAGAAAATAAAAATTTAAAATAAGTTAAAAACTACAAAAGTTACAAGAAAAAGAATACAAAAATAAGATATACATATACACCTATGTACATACCTGTAAAAGAAATATAATAGATATATATAAAGAAAACATATATAAAAAAACAAACAAGGAAATTACAAGGACTATCACATAATGCAAATAAAAAGTAACATTAAACATTTATAGGTATAACTTTGCAACATCTAAAGACTATACATAAAAGCACATATAAAACATGTTAATCACACATGTGTTTAATAAAAGGCTACAAGCGACACATTGAGCACTTACATTTTGGGCCTGTCCAGGTGCTAACCAGCCTCCCAAATTCTTTGAAGTTTTCTACTCTTCTGATGTCACTGTGGAGGCTGTTCCACACCCGGGCAGCCTCAAAACGAAAGGAGTTCTGTCCATACTTGGTGGTTCGAACTGTAGGCACTTCTAGAATATGATCATACCTGCAATTGTAAACAGAGGTCTTACATTTGGCCAAGTTTTGAATATATTTAGGCGATATATTGTGTAGGCACTTGAAAGTCTCGATTGCAATAGTTTTTAACCTGCTTAAATGGAGTGTGGGTAATTTAACCTTATTAAGGAGACCTTCATATGATGATGTAAAATCATTGAAAAACAATGCGTAAGGCCCTGTACTGGAGTTTTTCAAGTTTTTTCTGTGTTGGCTTTACTACAGAAGTGCCACACTATGGGACAGTAATTGAAATTGGACCTGATAAAAGATTGAATATGATAAGCCTGGTAGGTACAGAGAGGAATTTACTTAATCTTTGCAGGACATTTAACTGTTTTGCAGCTTTTTGGCAAATGGCTGATACCTGGGCATCAAAATTTAATTGATAGTCAACATCTACTCCTAGTAATTTGACCTGTTCATCACATGGGGATAGTATTGCCGCTTATATCAAATGACTTAATTTCAGTATGTGAACTTGACTCCCACTGAGATAGCTTTAAACTTTTTTAGGTTTGCCTGCATTTGATTAGATTTAAACCAGTCTAATGAGGATATTACTTTCATCTTCAAGGGGTAGATTTTTTTACTTGAAACTTTTGTAGGGTTTGCCTGCATTTGATTTTTATGCAGAAGGATATTACTCATCCAAAGTGTTATTCATCAAGCCATAATTTATAAAGGGTGTATTTTTCTATGAAGTAAAATATATTTCATTAATGAAAATGGGTTGAAGACCAGGGCCCTTAATACTTGATCCTTGAGGGACAACCCCCTTAATAATATTATTTCCCACTGGGCTGGTATAATCCCCTAGTTTTAACCCTTTGTTTTTCCGCTTTTTGGAGATAACTGCTCATAAGTTTACAAGCGTTATCAGACAGACCATATGCCTTAAGTTTAAGGATAATTAAATCATGTGGAAGACAGTCGAAGGCCTTTGATAAATCCATTAGTATTGGCTCCGATGAACATGATTTCATCAAGGGCCTTTTTCCAGTCTTCCACTAGCCTTAGTAGAGTAGTCTGACAGCCATATGATTTACGGAAGGCTGCCAGATAAGGGTGAAAAATTTCCTCAAAGTATCCCGAGAGTTGGTCGTGGATAACCTTTCATATAATTTGGACATGGTGGGTAGAATACTTACTGGCCTATAATTGTTTTTCTATATAGGGGTCATCTTTTTTAAAAAATTGGGGTTACTTGGGCAAGTTTTAGATTTTCTGGGAACTGACCTTGACTTAATATCTAATATTAGATTACTCAACAATATTGTTATTATGAAATAGTTAACTTTATTTGGATCTTTTGTTTTCTCGTTTACTCTTTTACTCCGTAATATAAGGCAACGACTCCATAAAATACACTAAAAATTGTTATTGTAAACTATTGTGTTTTTATCATAAATTATATTATTATATTAATTTTTCATATGTAAATGAAACCTAACAGTTTGGTCAATGCGTTTTAGGAAATGAAAGTTTTAATTAGATTAAATTAACCCACGAACACATGCCCAAAAAATATGTTACTTTTTTACATGTTGAATATTGGAATTTAATTTCTTTTTTGTTGAATAGCATAAAAAGATATAATTATAATCAATTTGTTATACCTATCGCAAAGATTAAAACAAATCCATTATATTCTCTTAGTTTTCAACGACTTTTCATTCATCTAAATTATAGGATGCACTCAATGCACACTGAAAAATATTATGTAATTTCTCTTTTATTAATTTACAAAGTGAAACCAGAAACAACGCGTCAACATAAAGGTTTGTATTTTTTAATTTAACTTTTTCTTCGCACATGATCATCCAAAATGGCAAAACAAAATAATCCCAAAAAAAGAAATTTTTCTAAAAAAGTGATATTTTTTATAAGTCACCCCATTTTTCCAATTTGAAAAAAAATAAAAAAAAAAACCAAAGGAAATAATGCTGAATGTGATTGTCAAAAAGTTAAAACAAATTCCCTTAAAAACGAAAGGGTGACGCCAGTTTTTTTTAAATATAACAAGTGATGAGGGGAGAAATTTTTTTGATTATTATGGAAATTGGGCTCTAAACATACCTTAAAAATGTTTCAAACAAAAGGGCCACATGTTTGAGAAATTGAAAATGCATATAAAGAGGCCAAATGCAAAATGAAAATTAGCTGTGCAGTAATTTCAGAAAGTATAATATAGATTTAACGAGAGATTATTCTTATTTTCTCAATGAGTAATATATTTCAAAATATTGACTTCTATAATGGTGATTTGCCATGAAAAATGTTTCGAATAAACATTAGAAATTAAAAAGAAATACATTATAAAAGAGACTCCCCAACTCTTTTTAAAAAATTAACGCGAACGATAGTTATAGAAGTTTACGTGTGTGACGTGGAATATTTAGTATTTTGCCACAGTAAAATATAGACTTCAGCACAATTCTAGCAAAATTTAAAGTCATTTTGACTTTCACTTCTGCACCCTTCGGCATAATGTCATTTTAAGCAATGATTTGTATTAGAAATAATATTCTAGAGTTAGTACATTGTACATCTTTTTTGTCAAATCGTGAATTATGAATCTAACGTATGTAACATTATGCTCAATATTTCGTCGTCAAGTTGAGTTGAATTAGAAATACTTTTCAATTGATTGACTATTTAAAAGGTGATTGACACATATTTGATAATTAGAAATATTTAGGATAATATAGATTATTCAATAAAAGTAGAATGTAAAATTGGAAACAAATGTGGCAAAATGTTTACTTGTTTTTACTTTTTTATCATTTACACTTGTATGGGCATAATGCCATTAAAATAAATCAAAATCAAAGATATGTTCATCTGCAAGGAAACAAATATTTGTTTTGAAATGTTTGAGAGAGTACTTTTAAATATCAATGTTAGATAAGGCTATTACACTGGCGAGACCTAATACGAAACTAGTTATTTGTGAATGTATTATCTGTTTTGTAAAATATCAAATAGGCCTAATACTGAATAGTTTATCCTCTAATCAATAGGTTATTATAAAATAAATGTTCGTACTCTCAAATTAGCATCAAAGCAAATATTAAAGTTGCTTTAACGTAATGATATTAAGAATCACGATTATTATTGAAATTTTCCGACATTGATACGTAATGTTCGATTCATTCAGTCTATATCATTGATATGATTTGCTAATTACAGCCTGACACGAATCTTTACTCTCAATGTTAAACTTGATCTTATCGTGTGTATTTTGACAGGATATTATTCTATATGAGATATTTATAGTCTTCTGCCTTACAAAAACATTTCAACTATTGGTAAATGTTTCTCCTATAATTGTTTGTAAACATATAAAATTTGTGTTAGACTGAAAATTCAATGGAATCAAAGAAAAAGTGGGTTTCTAAAAAGGCTTTTTGAAAATTATTTTAAACATTTAAACAAACTTGGGGAAATTTCCCGGGGAAAAAATTTTTAAAAAAAGTCGGCTTAAGGGAAACCCGTTTTGTTTTCAAATAGGAGGGCCGGGAATGGAAACAAATCATCTCAAGTGCACACACCAGTCTAAAAATTGGGCGGTTTTAAAACCCGTTGTTATAAAAAAAACAAATTTTTAGTATTTTTTGTCAATATTTGGGCTAAATATGAAACAAATTTTTAAAAATGAGTTTAAAAAAGTTAATTAAAAGTATTATTACAAAGGAGTTGCCCTAGTCGGGTTTTTTAAACTTTTGGAAAATTTAAAATTTTAAAACAAGCATGTTACAAATATAATGCATTTTTTACATTTGCATCATAGGATACTTGTGTTATGTATGTTAAGTGACAGTTGCCGGCCAAAAGCAAGATAACTATGATTAAAGCATTTTTTATTACCAGCTGTCATAATCTTTTACCCTGGCTCAATTATACCTATTTTCTGCTTTAAATTTTATTCTAAGTTTATGACAGCAGCAGATATAAAAGTAGCTAAATAACTAAATAACAACAACTGAGGTGATCATGCATCTTAATGTTTGAGGGCTTAGTAAATAACTGTACATTTTAATGAAGGTATGGATTAGGAGAAAATCCACGTGTGTAAAGAAAGACTCAAAAGCAATAAGACAACAGCAATAGGAAAACTGTGTTTCTCATTTTCCTATCATTTAACTGTTTTAAAGATAATAAATGAGAACAATCTAACAAATATATTTCGCGCACAATGATATATACAACTGACACATCCTTGTCCACACGCAAGATGATCTGACGAAGTACATAAATCAAATGGTAAATGTTTCCCTGGCATATTAAATAACTAATTGCTAGTAAAAAATGGCCTGGATGCACTCATTTTTTGTTGATTTTTATTCTTCTAAGCTCACATTCTAAGAACATGTAAAGAGGGCAATATGTTTTGACTATTTGCTGAAGTTTTTATCTGAGACAAACAAGCTAACTAGTATGAACAATAACAGCTGATGCCTATTTATAAAGTATTGTACATTAATATTTTTCTTTTTATTATCATTACTGGTATATTACGTTCTTTTAAATCATGGCTTAATAGAAACAAGTCGTCAAGATCAATTTACTAGTATTTGAATTACTTTGTCACGATTTCTTTCAATATATATTGAGCTCGTTTAAGACAAATTGATATTTATTTTTCACGAATATGAAAGAAAGAAATCATTTTCTGACAGCTGTGTATATGAAAGTACTAAGCATCTACCGAAAGAAAAAATAGAAGACGCTTTATCATATTTATTTGACGAGATACCAAGTTTATCACGTTTATACTTAATTATTAGGGTCGTTGCAAATGTTTACGAAACACCGCATTCATTGTTATCACATGTCTGCTAAATTTTTGGAGCAATATGTTTAAGTGATAACAGGAATACAGGAATAACTCCAACCAGATTATGTGACCATAAATGTTATCAGAAGAGTGTTTTTGAAATTCTATGTATCTTTTTGCACCAAATTCATATTCAAGCTTTTTACTTATACCTCAAAAAGACAAAAGCTGTTTAAGTTGTTGAAATGTAGACTCTAAGGGCGCTTAGATATTAAATATTTTTCTTGTTACGACAAGCAGATTTAAGTCTCAGGTTGATACGATCTCATAATTAATTCCAATATAACATTTCATTTAAATATTATCCTTTTCATCCGATCTAGAGACCATGGTATCATGTTATATATTAGAATACTGACGTTACAAATTTTTTTTTACAAGGCATTATTTATTAAAAATTTAGACAAATAGGCTCTACATAAACGGGAAATTAGACTTTAGAATATTATAATAATTATGTTTGAATGCCGACTATTTGTGACATACAAACTTTTTCTTATTATGTGGTTGAAAAAAAATTACTTTAATATTTTAATATACTTTAACTTTTTTAAAATGAATAGAAAGGTTCCTTCATTATGCAAGAAAAGAATATAGACAATGCATGATATTGTATCAAAGATATCGATGTTTCTTTAATTTTTAAAATGTTCATTAAGCGTGAAGATCATCGTATTTATTTAACACCTGTCCACGTTTTTCTACATTTAATGCATATATCTCGATAAACAAGTCGATAGGAATAACTTGCGTCAGTTGTGAAAAAACATGTTTGAAACGGAAAGGTATTTAAATACTCCTTTATCTACAAAACAAAGATCAGCTTATGCAGAATTAATGTTACATCTTTACAGCTTGTTACAGGAATATATGAAAACTTAGCTGCAGAGGATAGAACTTGTCCAATTTGTAAATCTAGAGTGAAAGTGGAAATACATGTGTATACACAATGTTTCAAGCTGAAGAACCACTGAAAAACATATGATATGACGAAGCATAAACAATTTGAAATGAATATATGATCTTAAATGATTAGCAGCAATGCAAAACTGTATTTTGTTATACTCGCTGGTTATAAAATTGCTAGACTTATTGCCAAAACCTTGTAGGGCACAGACGTTCGAAAAGATGCATAATAAAAGAGTTACTATAGAAGTATCTTGATTTGACTGTAGTGAAGTTTACTAGAACGGATCACGTTCAGTGCTACTAGGTCTCGTGAGATCTTTCGGATGTTCTATAACTTCTAAGTGCGCTATTAATCTACAAATGTGACATTTCCGTATGGCATTTTACTTCTATTTAATTAAATTATTATATGATATTTGCCAAAGATATACATTTCTTCTTACCTAAGTACATAATAATACTTATATGGAATAATAGAGTATATAGTTTCAGCCATATGCAATGATATTTTTCTTATGTTCTTAAGGATAAAAGCATAATCTTGAAGTTTATACCCCACTGTCATTGAAATAATGAAAAATTAAAAAAAGCTCGACATAATATACTGCTTCTGCTAATAATCTGTGTAAAAGTGTGCTGAATATCACATTGTGTGACTTATTTCTTGTAAACTTTGAACCCGTTGTGTTTGATTCTAAGATTTGTTTTATCTTTATTGATACATATTGTTAAAGGTTATTCTAGAAAGTTATCTTTCAGGTGCAACAAGATTCACGTGGAATCAAAATATTAAAGTAGTCTGAGAAAAAAACAACAACGCCAATTACGAATTTCTTTCCTTTTATATTCTTTTATGCATCTTGTTAGTTTTAAATTTCTATGTTTGTGTTTAAGATAAAGAAGAATAAACACAGGATAATAGCATGACTTAATATATTGATATCTGGAAACAACCCAACGAGGTTTATTGAATATAGTAAGTGTTGTGCTACAGTCCACAGTTTGAAACGATAATTCAAAGAATTTTCTGTTGTACATGTGTTTTTCTAAAATACATAGAGTGTCTTTGTTTCAAGAATGAAACACTTCTGACATTATCTCCAGCATCTAGATAAATGAGATAAATGAAAGTGTTATGTAGTACAAATAACACATTATATCTGAACAATCTGTACATTAAAGAATCCTGATTGGATTATATCTATGTCTTGTTGATAAAGGCACACGGATTTATTTTATTCCCGTGCTTTGAAAACGCACGTATTTAAATCACATTTTGTTTTTTATAGTCATTATTTGGATATTCAGATTTCTTTTACTTTTTCGAAAACAAATTCCTTTGATAGAATGTAAAAATTGTTGATGAGACGATTGTTATGTACCTTATGTATTTTGCCAAATTGAATGATGTCCTAAATAAGTAATTATCAATACTAACCGTTGTTACTATTATCGTTAAAACAATTATGTTACTGTATATACATGTATACATCCAAGTCTCACTCTCAACTAAATAATTAAGATTTCAATCGTTTAAATATAAAAGTGATATAAAATAAGAATATTCTTAAATAGAGTAAACTGCAATATACAGGGTGTTTCATAATATCTGTCCTTGAAAGAAAGTATTGTCATTTTCTAAGTTCTAATGATATTTCAATAATTTATACACCAGATTAAAGGAAATAGATGTACTTTTCATTTTCATAGAAAGTACGGGAAATTGTTGACGTCTTGTTGACTGACTTCTTGTTTTTCCAAGATGGCGCCGTCTAAGGAACAATGTACTGAAATTGTCAAACTATATTTATGTATGTCTTTTAAAAAAGGTTTTTCACACACACACATATATAGATAAATTGTTTAGATGCGTGATGATACAAACTTAAAAAAGATTAGTTGTGCAGTCAAATATGTGTATGTCACTGTGACCAGCTTCTGAATATCAAGTTTCGTGACGTATAAGGCCCTTCAAAGCCATACAAATGGATCTAATCCCGGAAACATTAATCAGGAGGTAGAATAAACATATATGAATTACTAATATCTGAGCATTTGTATAGCTGTATTTTATCATTTCGAGGAAATTACAAATAAGAAACAGAATATTTTTACATGTTTCTTGTTTCTATTATTTGTCGCATATGTGTTTGTTAGGCAGACATTTACAATAAACTTACAATAAGAGGATCGGTTTGAAAAATTATACTAATTGTCTGATAAAACAAGTGTAACGCGATGTATATTTGTTTTGCATTCACCACCTGAACCATTATTTTACTTTATTTTAATGTCAAAAGCAAATCATGTTATAAAATTAATGCTGTTAATGCAAAGCCAATCCTATCTACATAACAATTATGTTTAAAGTGTCAATGCGTAGTTCGTGAGTTTATGTATCATTGAAATTGCGATAAAAATGCCATAAAATTGTTCAATCTGAAACGAAGAAATCTATGTGCAATTCAAACCAAGAAATATATGTGCTTTTCAAACCAAGAAATGTATGTGCTTTTCAAACGATGTTTCACAAAATCTACTATTGCAATTTATGCAAACAAATTATTATACTTTTATAAAATAAGTTAAAAGTTATCTTAGTTATGAATAACGTCATGTATATTTGCTTACAAAAATACAAAAAAGAAAAAAAAGAAAAAAGATTTATATTCCAACAGTTGTTATCAGTAATTTATTTGCTTTAGGAAGTTCATTTAACTCCTGAGTATATTATTACATGCTAATAATTTATTTACTAGGATGTTTTAAGGTCAATGTTATTTTTTTTAAATTCTGTTTTCCGACTTAAATGATTACTTATAGAAGCATCTATTTTGGCATTATCCGGGAAGATGTAGGCTTCAGTAATCGTTCAATATAGGAGAATATTGAATATATATTTATTTCCCCTTTAATCGTAACTAGACATTTAATCAGAGTTTAATAACACAACACAAAAAACTGTTTATTTTGTCATTTATCTTTCGTAAGTGACGTCAGAAGTGTAAAACTATTATCTAACTCACGATTTGCTTTATTGCATTCAGTTGGATACGATAAGATGATTTATATCTAGTTTCAGTAAACTGTTGCTGACACATACTATTTACAAATACAATTATTTAAGTATTTCTATCAATATCTAGGGAAAACAAACCACATTAAGCATCGTGTTATGAGAAACAGTTTACGTTAGTTACATTTATTCTATGGTTTCTATTTAATTAACTATGGTATCAATGAAAATATGCTTTTGTAGTTAATTAACAATTAAATTTCCAGGGACTGTGTCTCGTCTCGGTTTTATCCTCACCTATTTGTGTATAGTTCTTCTTGTACAATGCAATATTCATTGTTTTTCTTTTTAAATCCACTATATTAGACATGAAGTGATGCTTAGTCTTGTGGACAAGCTATGAGTTTTAAAAGCATGTTTTGCAGACAAACTTTTATAATAAGAATGGTTTTCGACAGATTGGCATTTCCATGTTAGGCTTTCCACACATTGGAATTTAAACATGCAAAGTATCACTACAAAACACGCAATATGCGCTTCCATCTCCGCACAACGATGCCAGATTTTAGCATTATTTTTACTTTAGTACTTAATGACAAAAGAAGAAGATTAAAGTTAATTAACAATAATTTTACAAAATCCAATCCTTATTTGTGAAATAATATGTCTTCGACATTAATGTGAAATAAGAAATTAATTTTGAAAATAAATATACACACTAATAATTTACGCACAAGACGTAAGTTTTTGCAATATTTTGCTTGATATCATTGATGCGTAGCCAAGTTTAAGAGATGAATCCATTAATTAAAATAACTATAATATCTTTCCTAATAAATTGCATGTAGAGTAAAAATTTATGTAAAACATTGATTTATAAGGAAGACAAACAAGTCTTTCACTTCAACTTTATTTATAATCAGAATTATCAGAATTATTAGATAGCTCAATAATATGATCCTTATCATGGAATAGTAAATTTAGTTTCTCCCTTGTTTGAATGATTTAACAACAACGACTGCATAAAATATATTAAAACATTGTTATGTATAAGGTGTTTTAATTGTAAATGTATTATTTAAATACTGTACATGTAATGAAGAGAAAAACAGTCTGGTCAACGCACTTTAGGCAAAGACAGAGTGAGAAATGTGAAAACCATGAGAACATGCCTCAAATATGGTACTTTATTTCCACATGTAGATCATTTATTGCAATGACTCTTTTTGTTGAATATCAAAATAAAGTATAATTATGGAACGACTTTTATGCTATCACAAGGATTAAAATAAATCATTGTATTTCTTAGTTTCCTACTACATTTCGTCATCTTAAGTAAAGGAAGCCGACATCAAAGTGATATTATGTATTGTTTGGCAATATTGACTAATTTTTTAATTGTAATTCTGGTAATTCTACTTTATACATTCACCACTGTACCATACATTCAACAACGTATGGTATATTTCAGAATCCGATAACGAGAAAACGTCCTTGAATATTCAAATGTCTCTGGTCAATATTGCCAAACAATACTTTTGAATTTATCTTAATTAATTACGAACTAAATAAATAAAGGGTATAAAGAAACAACGCGTTATAAAACAGTTGTATCATTTTCAAATAATTTTCGCCCATGCCCATAAGCAGGCCAAATAAAGTGATCTTGATTTAAATAATTTTACAATAGTGATATTTTCTATGAAAAGGGTCAATTGCAAAGTGAAAATTAGCTATGCAGTAAAATGTGAAAGTATGATATAGATTTCAGCAATAATTTGAATTAGATATAACATTCTAGAGTTGGTACATTGTATTTCGTCTTTTGTTGTCAAATCGTAAATTATGTATCTAACTTATTTAATATATTAGAATCAAAGATTAGTCAATAGCTAAAAACGTCAAAACTGCAATATGTTTTGAAGTGTTTGAACGAGGGCTTTAAAATATCGATGTTAGATAAGACTATTACACTGACGACACGAAATACGAAACTAGTTATTTGTGAATGTATCTATGTTGTGAAATATTTTATAGGCCTAATATTCCTTTGATCGCTCGAGATTTATATGTAATTTTCGAATCATTCAGTCTATATGATTTGCTTATTACAGCCTGACATGG
Organism: Ruditapes philippinarum; assembly: GCF_026571515.1. NCBI lineage: Eukaryota > Metazoa > Mollusca > Bivalvia > Venerida > Veneridae > Ruditapes > Ruditapes philippinarum. Next base: position 114,876 of record NW_026859242.1, read on the forward strand.
ATCTTTACCATGAATCTTCACGAGCTCGCAGACTCTCAATGTTAAACTTTGTCTTATCAAACAGCTATCAATGTGTATATTTTGTCAGAATATAATTCTTTATGACTTTTTTAGAGTATTTTGTCTTACAAAAACATTTCAACTATTGGTAAATGTTTCTTCTATAATTGTTTGTAAACATAGTCTATTGGACTGTAAGCGCAATGTACTCGATGGAACGTGGACACTGAAAATGGCTTTAGACAAGCTATTTTAGAAATTTAACAAAATGGGGAAATTTATGCTTGGGAATCTATGAACAAAGTTGATTTTTAGAAATGCTACTTCAGCTGCAAATAAGCACCAGTAATGGAACAAGAGCATCCAAAGTCGCAAATCTATACAGCTAATATTGATAGGTTCCTTTATTAACAGCTGTTATTGGAGAACAATTTTATTATTTCATATCAATATTTGTCTAAAATATGAAACATTTCTTAAATAAGTTAAGGAATGTCTATATTTAATACAGGTCAAGTTAAACAAGTTAATTCAATTTATTTCAAATAGTTTATTTACATCTCATCACATGTACATCATATAAATCACAATCAAAATGAATAAAATAATAATAAAACTCATATTAATTTTACATATATACAATACACAATTTGCTTTAAATGTATTGGAAATGCTGTAAGACTATCATTTTAGAGCTTACATAATAAGGGTATTTATTTATATTTTTATTTATATATTTATTTATTTATTTATCCAATTATTTATTAATTAATGTATAATGCTCCTAGTTTTAGTATTCAGAATTCTAATTCTTTGCGTTGCTCGGAATGATATACACAATTTAAGAACACTTGTACGAACGTTTCTGATTCATTTCATGTAGGACAATTTTTACTGGTGGAAAATGAATGTCCTTTATGCTTTGAAGTGTTAAGTTTTGAGCGCGTATATATTTCATCTAATTTTCGATTATGGTGTTATGGTACTAGTTGTTTGGGCGGTATCTTGTTTTATTTCTATATTATTCACTTGTAATGTAAAATTATATTTGCATCAGCTATGAATTGCGTGTCAGAAAAATATATATTTAGGCACCGTAAAATAATGCTTATGGTCAAAAGCATGATAACAATTAACTGAACAGCTTATTATTACCATTTTACAAATTTAAATACGCCTTAATCGATTACACTAGCTTACTTTTTGCTTTAAATTTGAGTCTAACTTTATCAAAGTAACATGTATGAAAGTACCTAAAATCAACTATAAGTGATAAAGCATCTTATTGTTTGATGCTCTAGTAAATTATTGCACAATTTGATAAAGGGATAGATAAGACAAGATCAACGTCCGTAATACTAAAAAGCAATAAGACAATAGCAATAGGGAAACTAAGTTTCTCATTTTGCTATCATTAAACTATTTGAAAAATCATAAATGTGAGAAAAATCTAAAATGTATATTTCGTGCGCAATAATACACAACTGAGACATCTGACAAAAGACATAAATCAAATTGTAAACTTTCTTGCGGCACTTCCAGTAACTAAATGTTATGACAAAATTACCTGCATGGACTAATTTTTGTTGAGTATATTCTACTACCAACATAATAAGAAGGCAATATGTAATAACCATTTGCTGAAATATTTATCTGAGAGCAAGCTCATGCTTACTTATAGATCTGAATTTATATTTTTCTTTTAATTAGCATTATGTTACATTATTTCAAAACATGAGTTTGATAGAAGATAGTCAACATGAGTTTAGGGGCGTGAGGGATGTTGCACATTTCCATTATCCCTCATGTACAGACTCAATCAAACCGAGTCTGCAATTCTCTTGTAATTTTGTTGTGATTAATGCTTCCGAGGGATCACTTTGTTTCCAGAATTTTTTTAATAAAAGTTAGTCAAGATCAATTTACTTGGATTTCATTTACTATGTCGCGATACCTTTTTCAGTATTTTCGAGTTTTGAAAGTGTTTAACCAACTATTAATGTTTAGTTAAGGAGTTACTACCTAACGCATTCGTTTTAAATAGACAATAAAAATTACGCTTTTTTGAAAGCTGTGCATATGGAAATACTTAGCATATATCGAAAAACAAAACCACAATGTTTTATTGGCGTCCGCGCCGAAGCGCGGCTCCCTTATGGAATGAAATCAGATTTTGTGAAAGGGCGACAGCAACTTCTCGAGCCTTTTAGACGGTCATAATAAAAGCCGATCATTCCGATCGGTATGAGGGTGCTTGATTATTAATTAAGAATGAAATGTCGCGATATGTTACAATGAATAGCGAACTGGAGAATTTCGCAATGCCAACATTTTCAAATGAAATAACCTTTTCTGTCAATAAATCGCGCTCTTCGGGGTTTTTTATTTATCATTTTGTAGTACACAGTGGGTTATCATGGTATGTTATTGTTGTACATGTATCCTAGAATGATCAGTTGATGACCTAAATATTCCGAAAATCTATTTATAGATATATCTATTTATCACTCCTATCGGTAATTCCCGGTCTCTCCCGGTCTATTTTGACCGGGATTTACTAGTGACCGGCGAATAGTACCACACGTTTATTGTCCGGTCTCTCCCGGTTTTGGAGTAGATGTTTGATATCGTTACAATAAAAAAAACCAACAACAACAACAATAGCATGTTTCAATCTATATGAGATAAAAACAATAAATATGTACAATAATTGAGAAAAGGGTACATTTTATGGTATTAATATGACATTATCAACTTTGAAACATTTTATTTAATTTGTTATCCGTGTTTAGTAAAGATGCCGAGGAATTATTCAAAGTTACAAATTAGATTTTATGAATTATTCAATTGATTGATAATTTAAAAAATGATAAAGAAAAATACAAATGTACATGTACATGGTTTAAGAATAAACAATATTATATATTGAAAGATAAACCATAATTTACTGACTTTTTCCAGTATATGACAATTGAAGTCTTAAAATTTAATTTACAATTTTAATAAAAAAAAGAGTAGTACGCTCGTTAACATAAAAAGTCAGTATTAGAATAGCACATAAAACACAAAAAAGAAAAGAGAACAATATTCAAAAAAAATTGTATTTTTTTTTATTAAAATTAATAGATATTACAATTATAGTATAATAAACAATTATGCTCAACATGATCAACATGGTAATATAACCAGTGTCATATTTTTACTAAGTGTGAACATATACCTTAATAGGGGGTCTTCGCTAATAGCGATAACACAATAAGGGACAATTACAAAGGTGTAGTACGTGTTGATCATGCGTTACACATATGGATTATGAATGATTGTATACATGTATATCCGTTGCTATTAAAAACCACGATCATAAAGAAATAACAAGTAATATTCTAATCTCTAGCATGCCAATCAAAGTTCATAATGAACAATGTCTTTCGTCCGCTCATTCATAAGTGATATACATTTCTGGTAGTTTATAAGAATATCTTGTCATCATATGTCTACTAGTTCATCTTCACTTGCTGCATTTCTTGCTTGGACGCCCTTTGATGCTTTGCATCAATGCTTTTCTTGTCTTATTTACTGGAAGGTGTTTGATGATGAGATACCCAGTTTATCACGTTTACCTCAAATTATTAGGGTCGTTGCAAAGGTTAACGAAACACTACATTCATTGTTATCACGTTTTATGCTAAATTTCAAAATAGTGCGAACAAAAGATTTCAGTGATAACAGGAATATAGGAATAGCTCCAACCAGATTATGTGCCCAGGAACGTTTTCGGAATAGATTGTTAAAAAAATCACTGTATATATATTTACACCAAATTTATATTCCAGCTTTTTTCTGATGCATCAAAAAGACATTGAAAGCTGATTAAGATGTAGTAATGAAGACAGTAAGATGACTTAGATATTATAAATATTTTTTTTATTACCACAAGCAAATATGAGTCGCGATTGATACGATCTCATATATTAATTCCAATATATAATTTCATTTAAATATTATCTTTTTCATCCGATCTAGAGATAATTTTATCATGTTTATATATGAGAACACTGACGTTAGAAAAAATTTACAAGAAATTATTTATCAAAAATTTAGACAAATAGGCTCTACATAAACGAGAAGTTAGACTTTAGAATATTATAATAAGTATGTTTGACTGTCGAGTATTTGTGAAAGACAAACGTTTTCGTATTATGTGGTTGAAAAGATTTTACTTTAATATTTTAATATACTTTAAAAATATTTAAATGGATAGAAAGGTTCCTTCATAATGCGAGAACAGAATATAGACAATGCATGATAATGTATCAAATATATCGATGTTTCTATAACTTTCAAAATGTTTATTAAGCATGAAGAACATCGAATTAATTTCACACATGTCCACATTTTCTACATTTACTGCATGCATCTCGGTAAACAGGTCGATAGGAATAAGTTGCGCCAATTGTGAAAAAAACATGTTTGAAACGGAAAAGTTTATCTACAAAACAAAGATCAGCTTATGCAGAATTAATGGTATATCTTTACAGCTTGTTACAGGAAGATATGAAAAGCTGCAGAGGATAGAATTTGTCTAATTTGTAAATCTAGAGTGAAAGTGGAAAAATTCATATATTAACACAATGCTTCCAGCTGTAGAATCATTGAGAAACGTATAATATGACGAAGCATAAACAATTTCAAATGAATACATGACCTTAAATGATTAGTAGCAATGCAGAAATGTTTTTTTTGTACTCTCCAGTTATAAAATTGCTAGAATTACTACCAAAACCTTGTAAAGCACGATTTTTCGAAAAGATGTATAATAAAAGACTTATTATAGAAGTATCTTGATCTATAACTTTTATTTAACTGTTGTGGAGTTTACTAGAACAGATCACATGCAATGCTACTAGGTCTCGTATAATCCTACAGAATTGCTTTCCTTTTATTTCCTTTTATGCATCTTATTTATTATATTTGCTATATTTTTGTTTAAGACAAAGCAGAATATGTACTGATGAGTACAATATTGATAATCTGGAAACAACGCAACGAGGCTAATTGAATGTAGTGTTTTGTTTGCATGTATTAGTTATAGCTTATGTTTTATTCATTTCCTACATGTTTTACAGAAACAAATACGCTAAGTGAAGAAAAAAGAGAAGAGGACATCTTGAATGAGATCTAACAATAAAAATCCTGTTAAACTTTTGTCTTGAATTCAAAATGAAGCTCAAAAGATTGCAGGCGAAGAATACATGTATTACATAGTGATTAAAGATTTACGAGTACAACAAATGTTTTTATTTTTTGTGTCATGTTTTGTTTTCCTTGTGTACATCTTCACATTAGTAGGTATAGCAATATATGATTAAAGTTATTTTCTAGAACGATTATAATAGGACAAATAACAGTAACTACTCTAGATAGATGGTTTATATATGAGTGACATACAGAGATCAGTGGCTTAATTTTAAATCAAAACTAAAATGTGTTTTAATAGTACGAAGAAACTAATTTATAGTCTCAATAATGATTGAAAGTCCTTTTTTTAAATAAATTTTAAACAGTAGATGGTTAACATAACTATTATCTATTATGATTGTTCTCTTTTATGATTGGCTGTGCTTTAAAAAAATAATCTCAATATTATATATATCTCATGTTTATATCAAATAATGTTATTACGTAAGTCGACAAGTACGTATGTTTAATAATTAATTCTTTGAGAAAAAGGTTCACTTTTTACAATATAAAATATTTAAAATGTTTTTATTGTGTTAAGGTTGAAATTATTTAAAACTTTATTTTATACCCAAAACATAAAACATGCCTATAACATACGCAACATTGACTCGAAATAAGACTTTACTGTATTCTATCATTCAAAGAATATTCTGTTTTGCATGTGTGTTTCTATAATACATAGAGTGTCTTTGTTTTAAGAATGAAACACTTCTGACATTATCTGAAGCATCTAGATAAAATCAGATAAATGAAAGTGTTATGTAGTACAAATAACACATTATATCAGAGTTAACAATCTGCGCAATAAAGAATTCTGATTGGATTATATCTATGTCTTGTTGATAAAAGCACAAGGATGTATTTAATTCACGTGCTTTGAAATCGCACGTATTTAAATCACATTCGGTTATAAGATTATTTACTCACTATTTTGACATTCAGATTTCTTCTTCTGATTTTGTGATAGTGAGTAAAAATGTCTATGAGACGGTCTGGATAACTAATTTATAAATTATGTACCTCTGCTTTCCAACATACTTATCCAATATTAATTTACTGGAGGGTTGATTTGAAGTCACAATATAAACTTTAAGGTAATATAGCGATTTTGCAATTGTATTGGTGGAGAATTGTTCCCTTTCATACATTATGCAATGTAAGGAAAAGCACTTACGTACAACCATCGATCATCCGTTAGATACCGGGATAACTTCTTTACATGAACAAATCAAAAGTACCTAGAAAAGCTGTGAGAGACAAACGGTTCGAAATCAGCGATATTTACCACTCTGCCAAGGATGCCTATAATAAGTATCAATTATTACCGTTGTTAAAATTATCTTCAAAACAGGTATATACATATATATGCAAGTCTCACTCTGAACTAAATAATGAAGTTATTCAAAATACTGTTCTGCCAAAGCGATATAAAATTAGAACGTTATTTTATGTGTATATTCGTAAATAAAGTAAACAACGAAAAAGGTTCTTCTCAAGTTTTGCACTTTATTCTATCGTCTGTACGTATATCATGTATTTTGTATGTCTGAATGGATGTTTACTTGTTTCCCTAATCTGTAAAGATTTGCCAAGAAGCAAATAAGAAAACAAAAAATACTACTTTGGAAAAGTCGAATCCTTTTATATATATGAATAACGTTAAAAGTGTCAATGCGTAGTTGATGTGTTTATATATCTTTAGATTGCTATAAAACAAGATGTTTAAATCCTTACAAAGCATTATTCACAGACACTCCCGTTGAATATTGTTGAATATTGAAGAAAAGTTTAAAAAAGTTTAAAGTTATATTAGTTATGTTTGACGCACTGAATGTTTGCAAATAATAATAAAAAAAAAAAAAAAAAAAAAAAATATATATATATATATATACTTTATATTCCAGCAATTGTAATCATTGTTTTTTCCCTCTTAGAACGCCATTAAGAACTTTAATAAATCATTCTAAGTTAATAATCTATTTACTTGGATGCTTTTGAGGACAATATCTTATTTTAATTTTGCTTTCCGGCTCAGATGATTAATTACAGAATCCTCTAATTTGGCATAATGTGGGAAGAAGTAGGTTTCAGTAATTGTTCCATATAAAAGATTGGAGCAAAGTGAATATAACCTTTATTTCCACTTTTATCTGAAGCTAAAGGCTGCAATAGATAGTTAATATTATAAAGTTTACACATTTTGTCATTTATCTTTCATAAATGACGTCATAAATGTAATACTATTATCTAGCTCAGATATTTCTTTTATTGAACAATTGATAGATCCCTACTCTAGCTTTACATTTGAAAAACAATTGATTTAATCACAAACATTGACATGTGCTCTTTTGTGAACAAATATGCTGTGGTGAAATTCTTGTTGTATCCCCTAATCTGATAATTAGAATTGGAACGGTCAGGGATCTATGCATGGTCGACTCAAGTCAATCTCTACTTTTGTAGCGATTACCCGCAATATTTTTCAATCGCTTGGGAGAACATTTCAGGTGGTCCAAACGTTTTTGGTACACTTACAAACTGAGGAACCAGCTTTCATTAACAGTCACAATATTAGCAAAGCGGCGACTGTCATTTTTAAGAATAAATTTAGTTATTTTCAAGGGCATTTAACTATCTTATCATTCTGGTCAGATGTTGGCAAACGGGATGTACATCTGACAATTTTTCGCTTAACTCCGGAAAAGTACGAGTTGATACTTTTGATACCCCTGTAATATAGGATAAGTATGACATCTTTGTCAATAAAAAGCTTCATTTTATAAAATGTTTTGTCAGTACCTATGGATCGTTTTACACCAGACTGACAGACAGTCTTTACTTGACTCGTGTATTTTTTTTATTTATGCATCCACCTCAGAACAGTTGCATAATATGTCATAAATATTACAAATATCATTATATTTATAGCAGATATTTGTAGCAGGTTTGCTCGAGCTTTTATGTTAGCCAGTATTTCAGCAATTAAGCGTTGAACAGCTATGTATTACATGTACATGGAATTACTCGTGTAAAATGTTTTTAAATGTGAATAAAGTTCTTAAACTGTTGACTACACATCTGAATTTGGAATAATTTGAAAGCAGAGGCTTTGAACCATTTACACCAACATAGGAATCGCGGAATTAAGATAGTGATTTGATATAGAAGAAAAGATATAAACATAACGAAAATGCAAATGTATTTAAACTTTCTTGAATTCTTTTTTCTTGTGAATTTATAGTCAGTTTTAATGTGCTATTAAGAAAATGCTGTAAAACATTGATTAACCATTTTTCACTCAATGTAGTGCTTTATTTAGAATACTATTAGAGGTTGAGGCCGGGTGAAAATTGTACTTATTTGCCAATCAATAAATTTTCATAAACGCCGATAAATAACATTTCTTGACCTTAGGTTTGATAGACATGCTTTTTTATAACCATGCTACATTATATTACAATCGCAACAGTTTAAAAGAACACATTCACAATCATGAAGAAGGGTTTTTCATGGTATATGTCTGTTAGATGTTAAAGAAAACATTCAATGGTTCTTTGACATGCTCCTTGGTTTCAGGATGAAATACAACTCCCCTTTATACGATAGAATGAGCTTTATAATATTGTTTGAAATCTATGTAAAAAAGAGCTATTCTTAAAATAAAGTGCATATATTAAAATACAGTACTTAGGGATCATTTAGACCTGATATTATTGATGGCGCACAAGTTTATTTCATTAAAAATTCCTTTTTAAAATTAGTTATCTTCATGTGGTTATCATATCGTCATAAAAATATGGAAACAAAGTGATCCTTCCCCCCTAGCATCCGCTTCAGCTGTACTCAATTCTCCACACTTAATAAAGGTATACCTTATCATTGTACGATGTACAGAGTACGGTTTGTATTATGATTACAAGGTACTAATTAATTATGAGTTAAACATACTTTTTAAATTCAAAAAAACCAAAGAAGACACAATTAATATATTCCCTAATAAATATTCTGCGGAAAAAAAATTCTATGACATTAACCTATGTATCATGCATGAATTTCTAAAGAAATATAGAAATGTTCAAGCCAGTGACAACACATTCACACTTCGTATTTGAATAATCGCTCTTATTTGGCATGAATCTGGATACCAATGGGGTTTTAAAAATCTCTTTTTTCAGCGTATACTAATGGTGATAAATAGGTCAGTTGGTACCAGAAATGGCAGCAAGAATATATGTTCATATGACATACATATACGAGTTAGTAATGTTAGGCATACTGATCTATTTTGTTTTCATACAATCGACTTGTCTCAAATTGAAACTAATTCAATCTATTTCAAACAATGAATCACATAATATAAAAATAGCATTTACCTATCACACAAGTTTTCAATTGTCATGGATTGAACATTTTGAAAGTATACGTTTCAGTTTGAATGGGCCTATTTACGGGCGAAACTGGAAAATGGAACCTACCATCCGTGCCCTCGGGACCGGGTGATAAGTTTAATACAATATTCTTATTGTACATAAAATGCTCATATTATGACTGTACGATTTAATCATTAATAAGCAGAATATGTGTAATCTACTAAGTATGAAAACAAATTTTAGGTAATAAGAAATTAAAAATGGCTTCCAAAATGGTCACCATTGTAATGTAAACATGATAGAGAAATGTCATAATGTATTTAATGAGTAGCATGCACAATTCATATTTTGGAATCAAAAACCCTTCAGACGTTGGACATTGATCTTCTTATGACCTTGCTTTTCATATCGCATTGATATTCTAAGTTTTCTTCCCAAGACATTACTTGTTTAACTTTTCAGTTAATATAGTAAGGTAATAAGAAAAACTGCTTGCCGGTGTTAGTTATAGTTTTTTATCCCTTGTAAACCACGATTTTTCGAAAAGATGTATAATAAAAGACTTATTATAGAAGTATCTTGATCTATAACTTTTATTTAACTGTTGTGGAGTTTACTAGAACCGATCACATTCGACGCTACTAGGTCTCGTATAATCCTACAGTTGTTCTTTTACGAATTGCTTTCCTTTTATTTCCTTTTATGCATGTAATTTTTTTTATTTGCAGACAAAGCAGAATATGTACTGATTAGTACAATATTGATAATCTGGGAACAACGCAGTTGAATATAGTGTTTTGTTTGCATGTATTAGTTATAGCTTATGTTTTATCCATTTCCTACATGTTTTACCGAAACAAATACGCTAAGTGAAAAGAAAAGAGAAGAGGACATCTTCAACGAGATCTAACAATAAAAATCCCGTTAAACCTTTGTCTTGAATTCAAAATGAATCTCAAAAGATTGCAGGCGAAGGGTACATGTATTACATAGTGATGAAAGATTTACAAGTACAAACAAATGTTTTTATTTTTTGTGTCATGTTTTGTTTTTCTTGTGTACATCTTGACATTAGTAAGTATATCAATAAATGATTAAAGATATTTTGAGAAAGATTACAATAGGACAAATAACAGTAACTACTCTAGATGGATGGTTTATATGTGGATGACATACAGCGATCAGTGGCTGAAATTTAAATCAAAACTAAAATGTGTTTTAATGGTAAGAAGAAACTAATTTATAGACACAATGATGATTGAAAATCCTTTTTTAAATAAATTTAAACAGTAGATGGTTAACATAATTATTACCTATTATGATTGTTCTCTTTTATGATTTGCTGTGCTTTAACCCATTACTTCATGAGCATTTTGTGAAAAATGGCTGTTTTCATTGAAAAGTCTCCCGTTACAAGTTCAAATTGCTATAATACTATAAAAACTGCTTCAACACTAATCAAACTTGGCACAAATGTTAACTGGACCATTGCCCTTGCAACAACATGCTCAGGCTTAAATTTTCTGTTACCATGGCAACGAGGGGACATCTCAAAATTGCCAAAAATCACTATTTTGCGTTGATTTTTTCCATCAAAATTGATTTCAAAGTGCTGCAACTTCTCAATGGATTGAGATAGAGTCAAATGCTTTTCAGCGTTGGTTACACGTTACCTTATGATCAATCTGGGGTCATTTACAGCCTCTCTCAAGTCCAAAATTTACTTTGCGATGAGGGGGACTCCGCCCCCATTCAAACCCCCCCAAACAGAAGGGGGCACATCCCCCTTCTGGCAACCCCCTGATGTATCTTTTGGTTGGGGGCCGCGCCGAAAAAGAGGTCACTTTTTTAACAACATTTCTCAAACAGAAACAAGTGTTGGGGGCCTAAATAAGGCATTTTTTCATCATTTGAGACAACAAAAAAGGGGGGGGGGTGAAAAAGGCGTTAAAAGGCGTGTATATGAAGTAATGGGTTAACAGAAAATGATGAAAATACTTGAAATTACCCTAAATCGTGTTTTTTCATGTTTAAACATGGCCTGTCATATAAATTTGAAGAAAAATTGTTGTTTTGTAGATTTTTTTATTTTTTTCATTAACCCATTACTTCATGAGCATTTTGTGAAAAATGGCTGTTTTCATTGAAAAGTCCCCCGTTACAAGTTCAAATTGCTATAATACTATAAAAACTGCTTCAACACTAATCAAACTTGGCACAATGTTGACTGGACCATTGCCCTTGCAACAACATGCTCAGGCTTAAATTTTCTGTTACCATGGCAACGAGGGGACATCTCAAAATTGCCAAAAATCACTATTTTGCGTAGATTTTTTTCCATCAAAATTGATTTCAAAGTGCTGCAACTTCTCAATGGATTGAGATAGAGTCAAATGCTTTTCAGCGTTGGTTACTTGTTACCTTATGATCAATCTGGGGTCATTTACAGCCTCTCACAAGTCCAAAATTTTCTTGGCGACGAGGGGGACTCCGCCCCCATTCAAACCCCCCAAACAGAAGGGGGCACATCCCCCTTCTGGCAACCCCCTGATGTATCTTTTGGTTGGGGGGCCGCGCCGAAAAAGAGGTCACTTTTTTAACAACATTTCTCAAACAGAAACAAGTGTTGGGGGCCTAAATAAGGCATTTTTTCATCATTTGAGACAACAAAAAAGGGGTGTGAAAAAGGCGTTAAAAGGCGTGTATATGAAGTAATGGGTTAAAAATTGATCTCTATATTATATACATCTCGTGTTTATATTATATATGATGCACTGAGCGAAGGAAAAATTAAATTCGATATGTAACCAGTGTAAGCAAAAACAGAAAATCTTCATTACTTAATGTAAGGTCTAAGTATAATGATCTTTCCAAAATATCAAGACCTGCTCTATGTTGGTTACAGCAGAACTTTTTTTATCATGCACATGTTTGTTACAAATGTGTTATGTTCGTAAAACATGTCAAATACATTTTATCATTTAAGTCGACAAGTACGTATGTTCACAGCAATTAAGTCTATGAGAAAAAGGTTCACTTTTTACAATATAAAATATTTAAGATTTTTTTATTGTGTTAAGGTTGTAGATTATTTAAAACTTTATTTTATACCCAACATAAAACATGCCTATAACATACGCAACATTGACTCGAAGACATTACTGTATTCTATCGGCTTGAAACGATAATTCATTACATGTGTGTTTCTAAAATACATAGAGTGTCTTTGTTTTAAGAATGAAACACTTCTGACATTATCTGAAGCATCTAGATAAAATGAGATAAATGAAAGTGTTACGTAGTACAAATTACACATTATATCTGAACAATCTGTACATTAAAGAATTCTGATTGGATTATATCAAAGTCACAAGGATGTATTTTATTCACGTATTTTAAAACGCACGTATTTAAATAAAATAAGGTTATAAGGTTATTTTCTCACTATTTTGACATTCAGATCTCTTCTGATTTTGTGATAGTGAGTAAAAATGTTAATGAGACGGTTTAAATAACAAATTAATTAAATATGTACCTCTACTTTCCAACATACTTATGAAATATAAATATACTTGAGGTTGGATTTCAAGTCAAAATGTAAAGGTTAAATAGCGATTTTTCAACTGTATTGATGGAGAATTGTGCCCCTTCATGTATTATTCCATGTAGGTAAGAGCACTTACGTTCATCCGTTAGATCCCGGGATAACTAACTTCTTTACATGAACAAATCCAAAGTACCTAGCACAGCCGTTAGAGACAAATGGTTCGAAATTCAGCGGCCAAGGATGCCTATAATAAGTATCAATTGTTACCGTTACAATTATCTCTAAAACAATTATATACATATATATATTCAAGTCTCACTCTGTACTGAATAATGAAGTTATCTCTCAACCATTTATGTCTATATTTTTAAATAAAGTAACAAACAGGTTCTTTCACACTGATACACAGATAAATTGTTTACATGCGAATAAAACAAAATTAAAAAGTATCAGTTAAAGAGGATAGTTTTGCAATGCGACTTGGTTCTGAATATCAATGTTTTTAAAAAATATTTTTTCATGATGTATCAGGCCCTTTAAATATATGGATCTTATCCTGAAAAAAAAAAAACATTTTAGAAAGTATACTAAACAATGAATTACGAATACCCGAACATTTGTATAGTTTAATTTCACGGACATTGCAAATAAGAAACAGTATAACATTTCTACATGTTTCTTGTTTCTAATATTTGTCGCATAAATGATAATGTGTTTGTTAGACTCCCACCAATTTATTACTTTGGAGGCGGACTCATTACAATAATAGGATCGGTTGAAACAAACTCTCAAAAGTTTAACGGTATTTGATTTGCATTAACCCCCCCCCATAAATCATTTGTGTAAATATCGAAGTTTGTTATAATCTTTTAATCATTCACCGAAGAGCGACCTTGTTTTGAGTATAATTTATATTTCATATATTTGTACGAACAAGCTTCTCAAGTTTTCGCCTGTACGCATATCATGTATTTTGTACGTCTTAATGAATGCTAACTTGTTTACCTAGTCAAGAAGCAAATCAGAATACAAAAATTATTTTTTTGAAAAAGTCAAATCCTTTATTATATATGAATAATGTTAAAAGTGTCAATGCGTAGTTCATGTGTTTTATATATCTTTGAATTATTATAAAAATGCCATATAAATCAAAAAGTGTATGTGCATTACAAAGCATTATTAACAGAAACTCCCGTTGCAAATTATGCAAACAAATGACTATAACCTTTTATTGTTAAATATTGAAAAATAGTTTAAAGTTATCTAATTAATGTTTGACGCCCTGAATATTCGCTAATAATAATAAAAACAAAAACAGAAAAAACAAGAAAAGTTACTTTATATTCCAGCAACTGTAATCATTGTTTTTTCCTCTTAGAACGCCATTAAGAACTTTAATAAATCATTCTAAGTTATTAATCTATTTACTTAGATGCTTTTGAGGACAATATCTTATTTTAATTTTGCTTTCCGGCTCAGATGATTAATTACAGAAGCCTCTATTTTGGCATTAGGTTTCAGTAATTGTTCCATATAAAAAAAGATAGGAGCATAATGAATATAACCTGTATTTCCACTGTTATCTGAAGCGAAAGGCTGCAATAGATATTTAATCTGAGAAAGATTACACAGCATAAAGAACTGTTCATTTTGTCATTTATCTTTCATAAGTGACGTCATAAATGTAATACTATTATCTAGCTCAGATATTGCTTTTATTAATCAATAGATAGATCCCTACTTTTCATTTGAATAACAATAGATTTAACCACAGACATTGACATGTGCTCTTTTGTGAACAAATATGTTGTGGTGAAATTCTTGTTGTATCCACTTATCTGATGATTAGAATTGGACAGGTCAGGGATCTATGCATGGCCGACCCAAGTCAATTTCTACTTTTGTAGCGATGACCCGCAATATTTTTCAATCGCTTGGGAGAACATTTTAGGTGGTCCAAACTTTTTTGGTACACTCACAAACTGACGAACCAGCCTTTATTAACAGTCACAATATTAGCAAAACGGCGACTGTCATTTTCAAGAAAAAATTTAGTAATTTTCAAGGGCATTTAACTCTAATCATTCTGGTCAGATCTGACAATCTTTCGCTTAACTCCAGAAACGTACGAGTTGACACTTTTGATATCCCTGTAATATCGGTTAGCTGGGTAAGTGTGGCATCTTTGTCAATGAAAAGCTTGACTCTATTAAATGTTTTTGTAAGTAACTATGGAACTATCTTTTTACACCAGACTGACAGACAGTCTTTAATTGACTCGTGTCCATTTTTTTAATTATGCATCCACCTCGGAACAGTTGCATAATATGCTATAAATATTACAAATATCATTATAAATATTTATAGCAGATATTTTTTGCAGGTTTGCTCGAGCTTTCATGCAGCAATTAATCCATGTATTACATGAAATTACTCGTGTAAGATATTTTTAAATGTGAATAAAGTTCTAATCGGTTGACTACACATCTGAATTTGGAATAATTTGAAACCTATTTACACCAACTTAGGAATCGCCGGCTGAATTAGAAAATATAATGTACTATTATATAAATTTGTTAGATATGATAAACCATGATATAATAAACCATGCAAATGTATTTAAACTTTCTTGAATATTTTTTTTTTTGTGTTTTTGTGTGTGAATTTATATTCAGTTTTAATGTGCGGTTAAGAAAACTCTGTAAAACATTGATAAACCATTTTTTTACCTGAAATGTAACTTTATTCAAGACTATAAATTCTGAATCATATTTAAAGTTGAGGCTGGATGGCAATTGTACTGATTTGCCAATCAATAAATTATCATAAAACGCCGATAAATAAGAATCGATAAATGGGCTTTTTAAATGTTGAATTCTGCTTAAGCCGGTGCTAGAAGGCGTGGACGGTAACTTGCACTTTCCAGTACCCTCCATGAACAGGCTCAATCAAACCGAGCCTGCAAGATTTTCAATTTTGCCGTGTTGGGCTTTCTTAGGGATTCTGTTTTCTCTATTTCACTTGCGCCACCATTTATTTCCTAATGACAACCTGTTAATCACTGATATAAAAACAAACTTTTTCATAACCTTAGCTTTGATAGACATGCTGTTTTTTTCATAACCATGCTACATTACAATCGCAACAATTAAAACGAACACAATCACATTATTATAGAAAAGGGGTTTTCATGGTAAAATGTCTGTTAAATGTTAAAGAAAACATTCAATGTTTCTTTGGCATGCTCCTCGGTTTCAGGATAGAATACAACCCCCTTTATAAGATAGAATGAATAACAAATATAAAGCTATATAACATTTAAAAGAGAGCCATTCTAACATCAAAGTGTATATAGTAAAATACAGTATTTAGGGATCATGAAGACCTGATGTTATTTATGGCGCACAAGTTTATTTCATGAAAAATTCCTTCTAGTTATCTTAGATGTATTCTTCATGTGGATATCATATCGTCATAAAAATCTTGAAAAATCTTGAAACAAAATGATCCCATCAGAAGCATTAAATCACAACAACATTACATGAAAATTGCAGACTCGGTTTAATTGAGTCTGTACATGAGGGATAATGAATAAGTACAACATCCCTAATTCTCCCTAGCACCGGCTTGAGCTTTACTCAATTCTCAACACTTAATAGTGCTGGCATCAATGATCCCGAAAAACCAGAAAAATATAACATGACTGAAGTTAAGTACGGGGCAACTTTTTACAGCTGCCACACGGCACTTGGCACCTGCTGTTGTGAAGTATAAAAATCTGGAAACAAAGTGATCCTTCGGATCCATTAATCACAACAAAATTACATGAAAATTGCAGACTCGGTTTGATTGAGTTTGTACATTAGGGGTAATGAATAAGTTCAACATCCCTCACTCCCCGGCTTGAGCGGTACTCAGTTCTCCACACTTAATAAAGCTATATTTTGAAAGTACCTTATCATTGTACGATGTACACAGTACAGTTTGTATTATGATTACAAGGTACTAAGTAATTATGAGTTAAACATACTTTTTTTATTTCAAAAGAACCGAAGAAGACACAATTAATATATTCTCTAATAAATATTCTGCGGAAAATAACTTCTATGACATTAACCTATTTAATCATGCATGAATTTCTAATGAAATATAGAAATATTCAAGCCAGTGACCATACATTCACTCTTCGTATTTGAATAATCGCTCTTATTGGCATGAATCTGAGTTAACATCCTTGATACGAATGGGGCTATAGAAATCTCATTTTTCAGCGTATAATAATTGTCATAAATAGGTCAGTTGGTATCAGAAATGGCAGCAAGAAAATATGTTCATATGACACATATACGAGTAAGGCATACTTATCTATTTTGTTTTCATACAATCGATTTGTCTCAAATTAAAACTGATTCAATCTATCCGTATTTCAAACAATGAATCACATAAAATATAGTATAAGTTGTAATTACCTATTTCACAAGTTTTCAATTTTCTAGGATTGAACTGTTTGAAAGTATACGTTTCGGTTTGATTTGGCCTATTAACGGGGGATTCTGGAAAGTGGAAGCTGCCAACCGTGCCTTCGGAACCGGGTAATAAGTTTAATAAAATATTTTAATTGAAATGCTCATATTATGACTGTACAATTTAATCATTAATAGGCAGAATATGTATAGATCTATACGTATAAAAACAAATTTTAGCTAAGTAGAACTTCAAAATGGCTTCCAAAATGGCCACCATTGTAATGTTAACATGATAAAGTAATATTATAATGTATTTAATGAGTAACAATTGGAATCAAAAACCCTTCAGACGTTGGGCTATTTACATTGATCTTCTGAATCATGTGAATCTGTTTTAAATTTATGTAAGGAGGCAAAGATGCATTATGGTATTCAATAGATTTGTTCGATGCATACACAATGTTAAGCATATTAAATTGATTGAATAACTAAATGAACAACTTGGCAATGCGATACTTAATATGTTTTCTGCTAGTGGAGTAACAATTGTCACTATGTTCAGAAATAGTGCTCTAAAAACACTAAAGTTATTAAGTGATCCTAAGTTACAACGAATTTGATTTAATGATAAAGAAAATGTCTAAGCTCATGCGTCCCTTAGCATCAATACCTATAATATTCTTAATTACACTCCCAGCTCACCTTATTGCTTGCATGTATGCAGGTGCTTCATTGAACCACCCAACTTTTAAAAAAAATATATATTAGGATTCTTAAAGCTAGTGAATGTGATTGGTGATTGTATTATGTGATACATTGTCATATGATACAGTAATCTGATGCAAGAAATCAGCAGATGTTGCAGCAACAAAGCCTGAAGGAGAACAAACTTATTCAAATATAGTTCAAAACATTACCTACAGATTGAGTCAACACTTATAACCTCATTAGACAAATCTATTGAATTCCACAGTTTTTACTTGCCTTCAAACATCAATGATTTAACTTTGTAAAAACGATAATCTGTTTTGCTATAGATACACTTTCTTTTGCTGCACACTCTTTCTGGAGTGATTGAAGTCCAACAATCGATATATCATCTCACATTTTCTGCATTGAAATCACTTAAAGCACCTTACTCCTTCTGAAAGCATCTTTTTTTCTAAAAAACTAAAACTAGAAGTAACTAGCGATGTACTCATTTACTATCCCTTTTCTTTTATACTTATTATTTGAATTTAAAGTACAGTTTCAACTATAAATGTATAACATTATAAGTCTTAAAACGACATCTAAAATTGTCAATAGATCACCCAATGAGTTTATAAGCACCGACCTTGTATTACATGTGGCGGAAACACATTGCAAAACATATGAGTGTGATTTCCGTCAACATGGAGTTGTCACAAGTACAGTCTGTGTACTATGTTAGTTTAGATGCTACATGTGCTGGTAAGGATTTGTTTTATTGATATCGTTCTTTTGCTTTCGTGTTTCAAGTCTTATTATAATAGTGTTTTAATATTAATGTATTAAACATATCGCTGAAGCTGTGGCTTACGTCCGGAATCATCTCTGCTAACAGACAAAAGTTTCAAATGCTTTTTCTCATTTTAATTTGTTAAGTAATGATCGAAAGAGTAAGGCAAAAGAAAAAAATCTTCCATGCAAACACTTTGAAATTGTTTTGCAGGGCGGACGTTTGATACATTTGTTGTCTCAAATTTGTTTATTGCCTTTGTAACAGAAACGATTCTATTGAGATAAAACAATACGTATTTGATATATAAATCATCATCGGCTCGATTCTTTTAAGTACGCCATGAATAAAGGTTTTGAAAATCCTATGTTTTGAGTCTTTTAAAAACATTTAGACTGACGTTAAATCTCTAAAACGCATTTCTGTTGTTGTCAATAAATATCCCAAAAAAGATAAATGCAAAAATATTTCGCAAGATCGTGAGTCCATTAATGCTACCTTCAGGATGTCATTTTTTATAATTTTAAAGAGTTATCAGAATATATTCATGAACTACAAGCTTAAAGTTTAAAGTCACGATATCTTACTTGTTTATACAAAATTTCTTACGTTCTTTTACCTTTGTTATGTACGGAAATAAAAAAATCACACGAAGGAATTCGACTTAAATGTACAAATGATGTTCACAAATAATGAGCAGACTTCAGACTGATTTACATGCAGACGAAAAAAGACGGTCAAAGTTTAAAACAGTATGAGGAAGGGTGACACAAAGTGTAATTGTTTTTTGACACGACATTTCTTTCCGTGACCAAACGTTATTTTATTGTGTAGGTATTAGACACTGTTTGATGATAACTTCCTTGTTGAAAATGGTTTTGTAAAAACTACTGTTTTATCAAAACTGAACTTTGTGACAAAAACAAATGTTTATTAAAGAAATGCACAAGAACAAATAGCTTGAAAATAAGAAACAAGTAAAAAGAAATTTTGATTCATATATTTGAACAGTATTGGAAATTGACTTTTTGTTTGTAAGTGATAAATAATATCAATGAACTCTCTGCTGCTTAACAGAATATTGATTGCAAATAACCATTATAGAAATTAATAATGTCTAATTAGGTATAATAGTTTGTTGATTGCCTAACCTGCTCAATAAGCTAGGGTCATTTATTTATATTAATGTAACAATCTTGGAATCCAATCTGGTCAAAATTTGTCAAGTCATACCCGATATAAATAACTTCAACTTTATCTGTTATTAAGCGTACCCAAGGTTCATTTTCTTGCATTTATTTGGACGTTTCCCATAACTATTCATTCAAAGTAAAACATACGGTATGTCATACTTTAATGTTAAAGTATTTATTTTTGTTGTGACAAATTATTTACTATGGGCTATGCTTGTTATTTGTTAATCGAATCCGCCCATAAATTAAAAATTAATGTATTATATACTGTTTTTATGATGTTACATTGTGCATTACTTCCTGAATGAGCTGATAAATTAAATTGATTAGCTTACAGTTTTGTCTCTTAAAAGCTGTAACGTCCCAAATGTACAATACATTTATTGTGAAGATTCCACATAATATTCATACAAAATAATAATTCATGTCAGATGCTTATATATAGGAGACTTTTATATTGTTTAAATATTTAACATATTTTATGTATACCGATAAATTATTTTTAATTTTAGAACGATTGGCAATATAAATAACAATATCGCACGAGTGAACAAAAGTTCATTATTTCCTTATTTTATTGTATACTATAATTAACCCATTACTTCATGAGCATTTTGTGAAAAATGGCTGTTTTCATTAAAAAGTCTCCCGTTACAAGTTCAAATTGCTATTATACTATAAAAACTGCTTCAACACTAATCAAACTTGGCACAAATGTTGACTGGACCATTGCAACAACATGCTCAGACTTAAATTTTCTGTTACCATGGCAACGTGGGGACATCTCGAAATTGCCAAAAATCACTATTTTGCGTTGATTTTTTCCATCAAAATTGATTTCAAAGTGCTGCAACTTCTCAAAGGATTGAGATAGAGTCAAATGCTTTTCAGCGTTGGTTACACGTTACCTTATCGATGGCTCAGCGCAATACTGGTCTAACTGCTATTTTTGAAAATGTTCAGGAGAGACAAAAAACTGAGTTTATTCAAAAATACTTATATTAGAAAATATAGTTTTGCTATGTTAACATTCATTATAATAAGAAATAATGCCATTTATATAATTTTTTCTTAAAATGTTACAAATTGTGTATTTTAGAGTTAGACCTTTATTGCGCTGAAATTCTGAGCGCAATACAAGACTAACTTGAGTTAGACTCAAATTCCCTCTTGCAATTTGGTAAAAGTGGTACAAATATTTGAGTTAGACCTGTTTTAGTATGTTAAATATTCTGATATAATGAAATTTCAAATTTTGAACTACATTGTTTTGTTAATTTAAACATTGTTTAAAATATTTTGCAAGTCTGTAAAAGAACTTTACAAAGACTAAATCCTTTAATATTTTTCTATTAATATATCATGCGAGCTGACTTTAGATGAAAGTACACTTCTTTCTCCTTTTTCAATTTGTTTGAGATTCAGATTTACTTAAGATCTTTTGCAGATTATCTGTGCAATAAATTTGAATTCTAAACAAAATGCAAACAGTTTTGAATCATATAGTGTTATGAACAGTAGTCATGAACAATGATGACTGACGATCCAGGTATATATTATGATATCAAACAGGGAATGTACATTTTGTATAACTCACATTTGTACAAAGAAGACGCATTTTATTTTCTCAATGCACACCATTACCGCCATTGGTGCTTAAATGCTATGATTCCGATATTACTGTTATGCGCTAAATCTTAATGAATTTAATGTATGTGGTTCTCTTTTCTGATGATATAATCATTTATAAATATCAAATATTTTCAAAAATGAAAACCGCTGTTAGACCATGCTTTTATTACAACTTTTGTATGTACTTTCTCAACTGTTTAGAGTATATTTTGAAAGTGTAATGTGCAAATTTTATGACATGTTTTGCTGAAAAAACTTTTATTTTATACAGTTGACTCTCAATAAGTCAAAATCGCTTCACTCAAAATTCCGTGTTAGTCGAAGTCCCGTCAAATTTCCTTCCTTATTTTTGTATTTTAACTCCGCTTAGGTCAAATTTTGACTTACCGAGACTCCTGTTTAGTCGAAAAGAAAATTTGGTCCTGTCAGTTAAAGTCCAACATATTGTCATCTCAATTAGTCGAAGTGTGAAAACAGCCGACTGATCAAAGGTCGGCGACATCAAGGTGAAATGTTGCCACTCGTGATTCAAACGTTTCATGGTAATTTTAATTGTTGGTCATCATGTATTATTAACACGTCGTAAAAGTGGCTTTAATCGGTTTCAGGACTTAATTGGTTTTAAGAAAGTTGACTCGGGTGTTAGTTAAATAACAGTCTAGGTATTGTTGTGTGTTATCAACGTAACTGACATTTGTATAATTAATGTTCCGTCATATTGCATACATTAATATGTACTTCTGGTTCACGATAGTTGCTACTTTCGTATTCATCCGATGATTAATTCACTCCAAAAATTAGATAAATTGTTGAAATAAATGTTGTTATTGTGCTTTTATTGTTATAAATTGTCATGAGTGCTTATTAAAGCATGTACTTTACTGATGAATCAGGCACATGTATATACATGTACGAATGTCAACGTAATGGCGCAGATCCACGTAACTCGAATTCTGTTCCTCTCGAAGTAAAATACCCAGTCCCATGGATTTCGAGTTACCGAGAGTCAACTGTATATCAAAGTCATTTTACCTCTAAATTTTGACCAAATAACAAGAGGTTGTCAAACATATTTTAAAGAAAAAAGTAAGGCAGTACAACCCACTATCAGGGATTCATAGAACAAAGTATTGTTAGCACATGATATAATTCAGGATCATTTTAGTAAAGTTAGATGTGCTTGCAAACCACTTACTCATTCAGATATGAAAAGGCGCACACCTGAAAAGCACCATGTGCACACCTTAGATTACCACTAAACAATTAGAATGGATAAATGTTTGAATTTTCTCATTGACACTGATACTATACCAAAAGCAGTTGATAGTCATTACATTTTTAATTTCATTAAATTTGATAGGTAAAATTAATGGCTTTTAGATCTAAAATTAAACATTTTTATCAACTTATAGCTGTTTCTGCCACAATTAAGTCAAAGAGTTTTTGACAATTGCACTCTCTAAAATTCAATGGAGCTGTGTGATGTAAATAATTATCAGAATACAAGAACTGTAAAGGTCATTATAATGTAGAGCGGGTTAGGGTATTTCTGAACACGTGGTAGTTTCTGAACACTGTCATATTTTCGTGTTAAATGAACATTGTTCTGAGATTTTAAGTCAGAATTATGAAATCAAGCACATCCCTTTCTACTTCCGGTAATTTTTTTGCAGACGCTGCCCAAGGTGAGTTTTATTTTTTGAAAAATATATTTGAAGTCATCATTTTAACACCTTTAAACTACATCCTTACATTGTAACACAATACTTGCTAACATTATATGTTATTAACTTTTGTTGATATTGGCTCTTAAACTGGAAAAAAACACATTGTACATCTTACTTGTAAGTGTTATTAATGGATTGTGTCCCCAGATGCATTTGATTTTCATTTAAACGGTGTTCAGAAATACCCGAAAAAAATTTATTCATTTCGGGTATTTCTGAACAATTTTCTGTAACATGTTACTTGACTTAATTCATCAAAATTTAAGGAGAGCTCGTTTTAATATCTAGTTTGAAAAACAAACAGTAGGGGTAGGACTTTCTTACTGTTTATATCTGTTCTTTTCGTTTTGTGACATTCTATAGTTGATAATCATTTTATTAATATCATTTTTTCTAGTTTCAAATGAAAATTTATATTTTAAGACAGCTCCTCCTGATTCAAATGAACACATGTTTAGAGCGTAAGTTTTCCCCCAATATTAAGCTGTTTTTACTAATTAAACTTTTTCAGATGAGTCGCCAAATTGGATCAAAGAAGTATCGTTCCTATACTGTTGACACATTGCAACATGCAGTGAACCTAATTCGGAGTAAATCCATGTCACTTAATCAGGCAGCTGCATCCTTTTGGTATTCCAAAGAGCACTCTATCCGACAAAGTAAACAAGAAGACCGTAATTGGTTGTAAAAGCGGCCCAGCTACCATACTTACTGCAGAAGAAGAATCTACTCTTGTAGATTGGGCTCTACATATGGCCAAAGTTGGGTTTTGGACGAACCCGTAATGAATTGTTAGACACAGTAAAGGCTATACTGGATAAAGATGGTCGACCAAACCCATTCAAAAATAATCGGCCGGGAAAAGACTGGTATTATGCATTTGTTAAAAGACATCCTCAATTAGGAGAACGAACACCACAACAAACTTGCTAAAGAACGAGCCATTATTACCCCAGCTAAGATTGAAAGCTGGTTTCAGGAATTCTGTAATTTTATGGCCGAGGAGGTATCTGATTCTTCCATATGGAAAATCCCGGCTCCCGGGTTAACGCAGAAAGAGTCCCATTTCCCTTGTGTCCAAAAAAATGGTTTAAAATTTGTCGCCCAAGGGGGGAAAGTTTCCCAATATATTAAAAAACCCTTTACTGGGTTCTTTAAAAACACAAGTAATTTTAAAAAAGCCAATGCATTGGGGGGGCGGGGAGGTCCAGGAAAAGTAAAACCTTTGATTTTAAACCAGGGGTAAGGGGTTTAAAAAATTCCCTCTAGGGAAGGGGGTTTTCTGACCGGGTTTTCCTTTTGGGGTTTTGGAACGAGTCCGGATGGGAATGGGGCTCGAACTTTTTGGTTAAAATGCTAACTGGGGGTAATTTTGAAGCCTTTTCGCTGGGTTTAAAGGGGGGAGAAAAACCCGTAGTCCCCCGTTTTTAAAATGTTCAAAATTTTACACATGCACATTAGAGGCCTCCAAAATTTTGTAGGATCACGAAATAATCCTTTACTGCCTACTTGAGCATGCGTCCCACCTGCTGCAACCTTGCGACCTGAAACTATTCAGCTCACTGAAGGATTCCTGGAAACAAGCAGTACGTGATTTCCAAATAGCCAACATAGGTGAATACGTCACAAAACAAAAGTTTGCGGCCGTTTTTTAAGCAAGCCTGGGAAAAGTCTACAACTGTTGATATAGCTGTAAAAGCCTTTCGTGACAGTGGACTTTTTCCAATGAACCCAAAGAAGGTTTTAGGTACTATTAAGATGGAACCAAGTACAATCTTTTCCAAGGCCCATACAACAGAAGCTGCAGCATCTTCCCAGGCAAGTCCAGCAGCTACAAATAGAGGTGACAGCACCTCTGACAAAGTTGCCTCCGACCACCCACCTGAAACACTCGTGTCATATTAAAGTAGCAGCAGTTGTACATCTAAATCTGAAAGTCATGTCACGCCTGATTCTCATGCAGACACCATTCTTGCAACCAACTCCGTTGAGCGTGTTTCAGGTGAGAACTTACCTCAAGCAATAGCACCTATTATGTCGTCACCTTCTCAAAACGTATCACCAGCCTTCACAGATGTGTTGAAATTTCCAAAAAGCAAAACAATCTGCTTGCAAAAGTAAAACAAAAGCGAATACCACTCCCAAAAAGCAATATGTGGTAAAAAGTTTCATGATCTGCTTGAACAAAGAAAACAAATTAAACAGGAAGAAAATGCTAAAAAAAGAAGCACGTAAAGTTAAAAAGAGAGGAACGCAAAAAAGGAGCGAGAGGAGCAGCTGAAACAAAAGCAAAAGGATAAAGAAGAAAAGAAACTACAACGAGAACAGCAGAAGGAAGAACTAAAGAGAAAAAAAACAAATTGAAAATTAGAGCAAGAACTTAAAAAAGAAACGGAAATCAAAGGATTCTGATATAGATAGTACAGATGGAGAAAATGAAGCTATTGAAATCTCCCTTGCCGATGAACGAAATGGCCGATGTAGAAACAAGTTTTTCTACCACCAAATGCTATACTTTGTGACCAGGCATTTGATGGAGACTCCGAAAAACTGGATTTACATGTCAACAAATGCCCACGTTGGTTACATAGAGCTTGTGTCAAAACAATTGATTTGCTCTCATTGTCTGAATGTGAAATTGCAGATTTACAATTTGAATGTGACTACTGTTGAATTACAAAGTAAAAACAGAATTGTATGTTAAGAATTCTGAAAAGACCCAGTTTTTCTTTTGTTTAATAAAGCACAATTATTGTAAACATGCATGAACTGTATTGTGAAAGGTTAGGATGTTTCTGATACTTAATAGTTTAAAAAGTTATGTTTTAACTATTTTGAGTATTTAAATTTTATTTGAAAGTGTGTTTATTTTAAATGAAATTTACTTGAATGTTTATTTTTTTAAATTTGGATGTATTCACTAACAAAATCAATATGTTTAACGTTTAACCGTTTTAAAACTGAACGTATTTAGTGTTTTTGTGTTTTTTTTTAAAAAAAGTCAAAAGTGTTCAGATTTACCCTCCGATGAGATTTCAGAATCTCCCGACGATGTTCATAAAATTACCTCCATCAAATGACATAATTTATCCTGTTGTACTGCTTTTGTATCTATAATGTATCATGATTTTGTTCGAAATATCCCACAGAAAAGTGAGTCCGTGTCATTTCTGACTACTTGAGAAGTGTGCCAAGAAATCTGTTTTAGTTAGATAACATATTTTTGCTTAAGTGTTCAGAAATACCCGAACCCGCTCTATAAGTGTGCATATTTTGATTTTTTCTGCACATATCACATCAGACAGAAAAGATATTGTATCAATAATATAAGTATTGTGAGAGTTGTGATTTGCACATGCCTTGACGCTATGTTGTTATTGTATTGTTTGAGTTGATAGTGTAAAGTTTTATATTTCTAACACGAACCAGCTTTTTTTTTCCCTATTGAACATAGAAGAACCGAAAATGTGTGTTATTATGCTATAAAATCACTTTTGACGTTCTATATATTTAGACTTGTGACGTAATCATTATACACGTGACGTAACCACTAAAAATGTGACGCGCTGATAATAAGAACGGAAAAAAACAAATCAGGCGCAATATAGCTAAATATCAGGTACTGCAGCATTTATTTGTTAATGTCGTGTTAGAATCGAAATAATATATCCAAATCGGTGATTTTATTGCTTGATTACTGTTTGTCGTTCGGATGTGCATCATTATATTGCTTGATAACATTACTGTTTGTCGTTCGGATGTGCATCATTATATATAATTCCTCGCATCCGAACTCCAAACAGTGATGTTAATGAGCAATAAAATCACAGTTTGGGATATATTGTTTCTTAAATAACTTTACTTGATTAGAGAGAGTGATACAGAAGTAGATACATGATTTAAAAATAAAAACCCAAGAACGCCCTCAAACCTGAAATTGTTCATTGTGTTACAGGCTAAGTTTGATTTGGCAGTGAAACAATGTACAGTCCCTTACATCATCTTAAGCAGAACGCATTATATAAATATGAACAAAGTGTAAAATTAAGAATTAGGAAATCTCAGCATATGATTAAACAAAGGTCAAACTAAAAAAAATATGAATTTTTAAAGGGGGATCAGAGGTTTTGAATCTACTAGTGTAACACATGTTATTTTCCGCATGAGAAACACACACTGTCTTTTACTAAATTGTACAAAAATGGTAGTTTCAACTGCACTTTATGTTAAATATCAAATAATACAGTATGAGTATGATGTAATGACTTTAAAGACAAAATAAATGTTTAATAGTGACACTTAATTATTATTAATTTTTTTCAAGATTTTTCGTTTACAGTTACTTGTACATGATATGCAATTGACTAATATTTTGCGAATGATACAAAGCACTGATGAAGGCAAATAATTTCTAGTGTTTTCATGAATTCTCAAATTCTTTATAACACATTTCAATGGGATATGCATATTATTTTACTATTTTTATTTGAAACATTTAAGGTCTAACTCAATGATTTTTGAGGATCATTGATATATTTGACATCCCAATAAGAGACCAACTCAAGTTAGACCTATATTGCACTAACAAAATTGAACTACCTGAGATATACTTTTATTTTAAATGTAAATAAAAAAGGCAAAAAAAGCATAAAATACCCTAAAATTTTCACAGAATGTGTATTTGACCTTACATGATCAAAATATGTAAAAAAGTGATTTTTGGTAAAAATGTCACTTAGACCAGTATTGCGCTGAGCCATCGTTATGATCAATCTGGTCTCATTTACAGCCTCTCACATGTCCAAAATTTTCTTGGCGATGAGGGGGACTACGCCCCCCTTCAAACCCCCCAAACAATTATAGAATTTAAGTTTTCAACTAAGCATACCAAACAAACCAAAGACAAGATAACTACAGTATGGCATATTATTAACTGCACGATATACATTTAATATTCTATGCGTTTGAATTGTGTGATTGCAATTTATTGATTGTAAAAAAAAGGGAAAAAGTTGCGTGTGATTTATTTCCATTTCTAAATGTCCATCATTTTAAATGTCGAAATACAGATCTTATTTTATTTCAAGATACAATGTTTACGAATTTAATGTGTATAAAGTATGGAATCAAATGTAGATATACAAGACGTAATTTGTTGTCAACGGATGTATTCAATCCCGAAGAACAGAAATAAAGACTTTAAAGAATTGGCTAAACTCTTGAAACCGGATTTACAAATGGCACATGACGCTGAAACGGCACTGCAATTGTTTTTCGAGCTCAATAAATTGGTACGGGTAGCAGACAACCTGCGACTAAAACGACAATGCAACAAGACTACACAGCTGTAAATATATAAACAGCTACTACAAATGTATGTAATTATGTATCCACAACACTGTCAAACTGGGTTGAAATTGTTCGTCACCGCTTTGTTCTTTCTACATGGATGGAGGATTTTGAAATAATTTAGCACAAATGCTCACCATCATAAGATGTGTTCCGGTATAAGACACATTTCCGCACTGAAGGTCAAAGTCACACTTGGAGGTTAAACGTCCACTTCTATATGAATGAGTGGGTTTTGAAATAACTTGGCACAAATGTCCACCATCACGAGACGAGGTGTCGCTATATACAGCCGCAACCCTGAGTTGAAGGTCAAGGTCACTTGGACAGACAGATTATAACTAATCGGTTATAACTTCTTTATTATTTAAGCCAAAGCCTTGATGTTTTAACAAAATTTCATTTTGACAAAAGCAGCCTTCGTCTGAAATGTCAACATTTGGTGTTGACCAATACTTGACAATGACCTTTATTATTAAAGGTTAGAGATGTGTCTGCATACTGGGTACATCTTCTAACGATGGTGAACGTTTGTGCCAAATTATTTCAAAATCCCTCCATCTAAGTTAAATGTACATAGATGATACTACTGAACCTATTCCGGTAACTACCGCTATATCGCACTCAGTGGTGCCGCAGATATCTGCACCGAGCGGTCTGCCATCCAGTGGAGAAACCGGTACTCCTACAAGGCTAGGAAGATAAACAGAGACATCCTTTTTCTGTGGAACATTAATAGACTATCCTCATTGATAATCGACAGTGATTTCTTTTCTTTTTTGATCAATTATGATATCATTCTAATGTTGATATATACAACTTTTGTTAATGTCCGCACCTCAAATTCAATAAAATGGCTAAACGTCATAGTAGTAGCGTACTTATATACACTTGTACATGTATTCGCAATAAATATTTCAATCATGACAATAATGAGTTTGGTGTTTTGGATTAATCACAAGAAACTCAAAACTGGATCAGTCAATGACATTTGTGTTTTGCATATAAAAATACGAGAATTGCAGATATGGCTTATTCCGAGGGATCACTTTGTTTCTAGATTTTTATTACCATGGCGCGCCCACGTATGCTGTTGTAAGATTGTTGATGTAATCTATTTAAAAATATATACATGTAATTGGAAATTCATCAATCAATGTGTCCGACCAAATTTGACAGACAAGTCCTAATCCAAACAACATATATCATTTAACATGACGATGACTTTAGGTCAATTGACAAGTTTAATTATAAATGTATGTCTTGAACCAAGTTCGCCCGTGCCTGCTCCTGTTTCATTAACAAAAGTACAAAGTATCCGAGTCTCTTTAAATTGTTTTCAAACAGATAACATCAACAATATTCAAACAGCAGATGATGATGCGACATGGTAAGTAATGCCTGTCACACATATTTTAAAGTAACAAAGTCAATGGTGAGTGTCACAGTACCGAACCAAAGTGTGTATATATATTAGAAAGTTTGAATGCTTAAGATCAAAGCACTTAGATTATATGACCATTTAAAGTCTTTGCACTTGTTGGTCATCGTTACCACAATGTGACCTTTTGACTATTAACAGAATAATGGATGTGGTATGTAGAACTCATGAAGGTGCATTTACATATAAAGTTTGAAGGTACAAGGTCAATGGGTCAATTGTCACACTTAGAGGTCAAAGCGTCACATTGTGTGTAACGTTTCGTGTCTCGAATATAAGTCATTCACCGATGATTGGATTTTCATATAACCTGGCAAAAATGTTCACTTCTACCAGATGTTTTGACATCACACAGATTCCTCGCTTCAAGGTCAATGTCACACTTAGAGGTCAAAGTTCACATTTTTGTAAAACATTTTGTTTAAGGAGTAAATGATGATGGGATGTTCAAATGGCCTAGCCAAATTTACAATATAAAAAGAAATTGTGCTGCACGCCCAGGTCCCTCTTTCTATGGCAAAGGTCTCAGAGGCCAATTCATGAATTGTCAAATTGTGGTGCATTTTTGTGTCATGTTGGCACGTTGGCACGGCACCATTGGCAGTAGTATGTCTCACATTGGCAAGCAACTTCCTCAATGAGGTAAAGGTGTTTTTGGTTGCAAAGAAAAAGACCTCAAAGATTTCACTTTTAATTCTGAAACTAATTGTTTCATTTTTTTAAACTATAGAAGGAACATATAAACAAAGCAAGAGATGTTCGAAAATTATTGCCACATGACCATTTTCTGGAAAACCAATAAAGATATTATAAAGATTTGTTTTGCACATTAAAGAGTGTTCTTTCTGTTGAAGACTACGTATTTTTTTTCTTTCTTAAATCTTGCAGATAACAATTCGATATTTTTGCCCAGTATATAAACCATACCCACTACTGATATGAATTGCTGATATGCATCATGCATTGATTTTCGCAACATTATATGGTTATATCGCACGAAGATAAATAACTAGCAATAAAACTTTTTATAACATCTCATTTTTAATAGTTTTCCAGAAAAAAGTCGAGTTACAACACTTTTCGAACTACCCTCGTTTTATTGGACCTTACAATGACCCATACAACTACACCTCCCTTCTTTCGAAAATAAGAACATATACCATTGTCTCTCCACTTTACTAAGATTTTGCTGATATTTACTTTATTTCACTATCAATATAAAATCCAAAAAGTTGTTCAATTATTATTAACCTACATACGATGATCAAACAATGACAAACAACAACGATAACAAATTGAATTACGGTGCATAGCATAAGCTTATGTTACTACATGTAAAATAAATGTTGTTTCAAATAAGTAGTATGCAGTGTGTACGTTTGAAGAAAAAACTACACACCCAAAGCTTAATTACATGAATATCTATAACTTGGAATGCACATTGTGAAGAAATTTAATAGTTTACATAAATCTGAATCTGTTTAGCAATAGTTAACTTAAGGTTACACTCTCATAGGTACTTTATAGGAAAGATGATCAGACGCACTGTCACAACATTTCAAACACAAAAACATCACAAACGCAATCTATAACAAATCGAGAAAAGTACTTAAAACGTAGATTATATTAAAATAAACTGATACAATTCAATGAACAAAAATATATATAATATGTAAAAACTCGTTGTCTGCCATATTTCATTCAAAAACGCGCCGAATTATCATGTTCAACAGACAAGTCAAAAGTCACAATCACAAGTCACAAGTCAAAAGTCATAAGACACAAGTAAAAAGGGCAGGTTTATGCTTCCATAATAAAGCTACATATCTGATACAAAAATTATTGTATTGAATTTAAAGCTGCTGACCTCCAGAAGATAGCAGAAAAACTGCCGTCTTGCAAATATTTCAAAATCCCCCCTCAAAAACATTATACATTTAAAAGAAATCGAAATGACACTTCAAAATGTTCATATTTTAACATTATTGGTCTGAAAACAAACAGTTCGCTTTTCCACCAACGGGAAATACCTGCTTTTATTATACCACGGAATTCTTTCATCCGGGTTTTTTCTAGTATCACGTGATCGTACAGGACAATACCGCGACCTGTGCTCCGGAACGCAAGGAATCCGGGATTATATCAAACAGATAGGGATACGAATAATTGCTTTTGTTTTTATATTTGTAGTAATTCATGGCACTAAAAATTATAACTCATTAATTATTTCATATATATGATGACCAATTTATCGATTTAATCTTTAGCTTGAAATGTGATAGGGGCCTACTTAATGTAATACCGATACCGGGATTTTTCCGGATCACTGTTGTGACACGTGACTGTGAAATTTTATTTCATTTTTTTCATTTTACCATCTTGAGGTCAGTGGCTTTAAAAAAGAATACTGCCAAAATGCTTGTATGAAATAAAAATGGCAATAAATTGCCTTAAAGCGAGTGGCGTATGCACAAAGTCATTGCTAAACGGATAAAACCCTACTTAAAATAGCAAAAAGAATAGAAATTAACTTAGTTGAAATGTTACACAACATTAAAACACCACCACAATTATGTAGTTCTCATTCACGTGTAACTTACTATACATGTATGAGTAACATTGACAGTCATGGTATATGTTTCAGAAATAAGTTGCGGTGGTAACATTAGGAATAATGGTGCATCATACTGATTTTATTGTCATTTTATAGTGACAAACACACTTTACATATGGTCACGAACTAGTAATCCTATATCACCAATTAACTGAAACAGTGGTATTCCTATGCATATTAATTGTATTATAAACCTAATAAAATCAGCACACTTTCTCCTAGCACTTCCTAAAAGGTTGAAAGAAATGGATTGTTACAGAAAGCAAAACGAAACCTTATAACGAGAGTGTTGAGAGACAATATTATGTTAATATCTCTTGTTCTCCAATTACATGTGTCTTAAATTAATCAAAGAGAAGAAAATGAAATAATCCCTGGAGAAATAATGCCGGATGATGCACTATATTTCTCTACTGTCTATGCCGGTTAGTCTATACACGGGTATGAATATATTATTCATTATACATACAAAAGTTGTTTCATCGACTGATTATAAAATCAGTGCAGGAAGTAACTGCAAAAATGTATCCAATGTAAAAACATGCTGCCCTAACATTAGGTCTGCAATCAAGATTCCCTCAAATATAGCATTCGAGGTAACATAAATATCAACAGATTTTCTAAACATTCATTCATTCATTCATTCATTCATTCATTCATTCATTCATTCATTCATTCATTCATTCATTGATTCATTGATTTATTCATTCATTCATTCATAACAACCGATAATATCAGGAAAATCTTTTTTTATCTTTCTTTAAAGGCTTGTGATTCTTCAGCTGTTATTTTTGGTGTTCTGTAATTGTTTCCAAAGCAATGCCCACTAGCCAGTTACCTGAGAAATTTTGGCGCCTGTTGCTTTGTGGTAATTAGTGCAGTTATAGTGATTTACTATTTACATGCAAGTCAAAACACTATTTCGTTTACATTTTGCTACTTTTATGACATAATTTCAGATTCAGCGCGATTTTCGTCAGGTGTTAAACATGCTATAAAAATAAAAACGTTTGAACGTCTCGAATTCAGGGTTTGCACTTTCCATAGCAGAAAACATATTTGTTTGTAAGGGATAATGTGTCTTTAAGATTGCGTGTTACAATTACTTATAATAAGCATCATCTGCCGAATTTTTTTACTCAATAGTATATGTTTCCATGGGATAACCTTAGTAATTTTCAGAAACGAGTTTTCTGAAATGTCTATGTAAGATTTCACATAAACTCTATTGGTTTCCTGAAAGGGAGAAACCACTTAAAAGAAAGTAATGGGAAACCTGACGAAAACATTTCATGACAAGAAGAAAATGATTATACTTAAGTTATTGCTATCGATATAAACAGTTCTACATTTGCATATACTAGTGGCACTGAATTTTATTTTGATAAATAACATAATTATCTTCAAGCAAATACTTCACTTACGTATAAGCAGTTTTTAGTCATTTTGCTCTTTTTTTTCGCGTAGCGTCTTACAATAGTCATAATGACGACATCAAAATGATGAATTATTATGTTCATAATATAAAGAAAGTTCTTTAAATATTTAATTTCGCAATAATAATGCCCATAACACACGAACCTGTCGTCATTTCTTTGGTAATACGGCTAATATATATAAACGACTAGATTCAAACTTTTAAACAGAACAGAACAGAATATTTTATTGGCATTAAATACAAACAATATTTATAGCCATACAAATATAAACATGTATAGTGGTGCATTCAAACTTTACAAGAAGAACAAAAGTTTAACAATTTAGATTTAACAAACATTTTTATGTTATTATAGATAGTCTAGTTTCTTAATGGTATCATTGTCTTTCTCTGAAAGCCAAATATAAAAATCGACCTAATTTGTAAATTGATCTTATAGAATCTGTTGACATTAAAGTAGTGAACTTTTAAATAGATGGCCATCTGCAAAAATACGGGGTGAAAGTTTTGATTCGTAACTGTCTGTATTTAGGACAAACAAGTAAAAAATGATAAGGATCTTCAATCATATTCATATTACATTGAGTACAGTATCGTTGTTGTCGGTCAGTATTGTTATATCGTCCAGTTTCAATGGCTAAATTATTTGTATATAATCTAAACTTTGTAATTGTAGTTTTATATTTAGTGTCCATGTTTAACTGCAGGTACTTCTCTGTTTCAAATTCGTGTTTGAATAAACAATAGTGCGATAACCTATTAGAATTGTTAATTGTAGTATACCACGATTGCTTAAAGATATCTAATATTCGCTGCTTAATAATTACCTAACTGATATCATTGAGATTCTGAGAAAGCCACAAATTTCCTAATCCTATTTTTTCAAGCAAAACTTTAATATGATGTGCCCAATTAAGACCGTTGTATGAGTTACCATTGTTTGCGTCGTTTTTCAACATTTCATATATATATTTATAATTAATGGGTTGTTTGATTTCAAAACTTGTATCCAATATTTGATAATTATCAATTGCCGTGCTCTTTTCATGGGATATCGCCCAAGTTCACCATACAAGCCGTATAGATTTGTCGATCGTTTTACACATAACAATTTTCGAAGGAATTTACAATGTATTTGTTCAATGTGGTTGCCATCATGATACCCCCAGACTGATGCATTATAATTTAATATAGAACCTACTAAACTGTCGAACAGACGAAATTTTTCTTTCAAAGGTAATTCAATTTGATTAAAAACTATAAATAGGTTATGGAGCGCAAATGATGAATGTTTTGATATTCTAATTTGTGTTCTATACCACTATCCATTTTTGAAGAGATGCGTTCCTAAATACTTAAATGACGGGACTACTTCTAGCTGTGTACGAATAAACAAGATCAACAAGGAAAGGCGGCGTTCAATGAACGCAACCCCCACATGACCCAGCAACAAGAACCAATGGCAAGGAGCCCAGGGGGACCCCAAACAAAAACAGGACAGGGCCTCGTATTATTAAGAAATATATTACACTGAGTATGTCGACCACGCTCAAATACCATAACTTTGGTTTTATTCGTATTGATTGTTCGTCCCCACGTATGACAGTACCGGTTAAGGTCATTTAGCATAGACTGCAGTGTTTCGGGTGAGTGCGCAAATAATGCCGCGTCATCAGCAAACATCAAGAGGAAAAACTTAAATTCATTTATTGTAAATATTCCTTCTAAATTAGTATCAATATTTTGTAATATATCATTAACGAACAGTAGAAACATCAGGCTTGAGCTCGGGTCTCCCTGTTTCAATCCTATAAACGAGTTGAAAAATTCCGACATTTTACCATTATATCTAACACATTGTTTAACGATATTATACATTGACTCTAGAGCTGCAACAAATTTTGAACTAACTTGATAACTTAATATATTTTTCCATAAGAAATTTCTATCTATACGATCAAAACATTGTTCGAAGTCTATAAAGACACTATAAAGTTTTTGCTTAGAATTTAAGGTTTTTGCATTAATAGAGTGAAATAAAAATATACACTCAGTAGTGTGGATTTTCCTTTTTGGAACCCAAATTGGTTGTTTAATATTAAAGTTTGTTCCTGTGTCCAACTTGTAAGTCTATTCATCAAAACTTGCGAGTATATTTTAGCCATCACATTAATGAGAGTTACTCCCCTATAATTTTTTGGGTCCTCAATATTACCTCCCTTGAATATTGGTGAAATAATACCCTCTCCCCATGTCTCCAGTAGAAAATAAACGATTGAATAATTTAAGTGTACATGATGATGTTATTTCAAACGAATGTTTATATATTTCAGCAATATTTTCATAAAGGCCTGCACTTTTATTATTATTTTGAGAAAACGTAGCATTTTTTAATTCATCATAAGTTATCTCTTTGTTTAGAAACTGGTCGAAATTATTTGTATTTACGTTTTCATTTAGCAAGTTATTTTGATTTGAGCCAAATAGTTCTTTAAAATGACTATAAAGGTCGTCTACAGATAAACTTTGTGCTTTACTATTGGGTTTTTTATATTGTCGTTTAACATTCGACCAAAATTTCTTTGGATTATTTCTTGCCATCTCCGAAATTTTAAGTTTTTGCAAACTTTGAAACTTTCTCTTTTCCGTCTTTTTGACCTTACAATAATTAATTTTGGCTGATAGAAAAGACATTTTGTTTTCATTCGTTTTACGTTTAAGATAGTTATTCCTCGCGTTATTAAAAGCCTTACGTGCACCATAGCAGACGTAATTAAACCAATCTTGCTTCTTTTACTTACATACTTTTTTAATTTCTTTGTCACACGTGTATTTTTTTTTGAGATGCAATGTAAATGCAATAGCGTTAATGGTGAGATATGTCAATGACCCTCCTACATAATCTCTCATATCAGTAAGATTTTGGAAGCATAATTTACAAATCAATTAAAAAAATTTGTAAAACAAAATTCACCTTGGACTGGTAACATAGGCAATATAAAGCTTCCGCTTAGAACGTTGGTTCCAATCTCCTACGCAGTGATCTCCCCTTAACAGTGCAGATATCTCTGCCATCTCAATATTTTGAAATTTTATATTTTTTAGCTTTTGAATCTATTTTTCATTATTTTGCATACTTTTGATCATTTTTTGGCGCAGGTACGAAAAGTTAAGAATAAAACTGAAAGAGGAAAATGACGTAAGATTTTCTATGTAACTGTCGATATTTATATTTGAATTTCGGCGTTACGTCATGTGACTTTCATCATCATGTGACGTCTGTACAATTCTGCAAAGGGAGGTACTCACTATGAGGAGTTTGCGTTTGTTCAAGATCGACAGCACTGATATACATCATTTACGCTTTATGCTCTGATTAACCTAAGTTAAGTATATATTTTATTTACTTTGTATACCAACGTCCTTGCCTGATTTATTTGCAAATATTGAAGTAAAGGATATGTTATTAAACACAGTCGGTCAAACGCAAGCACGCACGTACACCCACACGCACGCACGCACGCACGTACACCCACACGCACGCACGCAAGCGCAATGCGCGGTGAACCCTGGTGGTCTCTATTGCCCAATTATCTTTTGACACAGCAAAATCTTTTGTAATTACAATACATTTGATATCTTCACATTTCGGACATAAAATATTTTTCACAAAAACACACTGAAGCATGAACCCATTTTTTATGACTTACTTTTATTTAATGTTACTCTCAAAATTGTGGTGACACGACGTTTGCTACAGCCGTTGTTTGAAGAAACAATGAGACTAAACCAAGACAGATACAAAACATGTTCAACAAAGTTTCCAAATTCCTTCACTACTCACATATGAGCAAACAGCTATGTTTACAAATGCATCCATCTATATAAACATTCATGCTACTTGAAGATTGCAATGTTTATTTTTCTAGTACAGGCAAACACCTGAAAGATATTCACAAAGACTAAAGTTCTAAGGTGGATTTATTATGTTATGGTGAGTTAAGAAAGAAGTCCTGAAATAATATATATACTCTTCATCACCATACTTAATATTTTAAAGGCCAATCATACCAGAAATGCTTTTATTTTTATTTACCAAAAAAGCTTTTTCTTCTTCTGAAGTTCCGTTATAGTTTTCAAAGAAATACTGGTAAGCCAATATTTACACCATATTTTCCTTCTGTTGCTTTTTACTACTTTTTTGTATTTTGTTTTACTTTTATGACAAATAATTTCACATTAAACGCTATTTTCTTTAGGTGATTAACATCTAACATTCCCTGAAACCATTATCTAAACGTTATAAAATTGATATTTGGTCTTCTGAAGAAGGAAAACCCTATTCATTTTAGACAAAATGTGCCTTTAAATGCTTATGCTATTTTAACAGATTACATCTAAACATATGTTGTTGTTGGTGTTGTTGGGTTTTACGTCGCACCAACACGGTGCAGGTCAAATTGCGTCTTTCCAGCTTTACTTCCTCCCTGCATTATTTCAGACACGAACAGGCACCTGAGTATAACCATCGGTGTTCATTGACTCACATGAAAGAGTCCAGAGTTCCTGTCGGGATTCGAACCCACAGCAGTGAGGGATCTAGACAAATACTTAGTCTAATATATGAAAAATATGACTTTGATGTTCAAAAAGCGCATGATTACTTTTTCGTTACATAAAAATTTAATAAACTTAAATCAGAAGGGATGGTTCTAAAAGTAGTTATGTTTACAAAATGGACCATACAAGTGACTCACAGCGTATTGACACCAGCACTGCGTCGTTTGATTATATTAACATTTCTATCAGCATAATGGAATGATCCTAAAAGTGGTCCAAAGTTTTGAAAAGACGCAGGCTGGTTTTATTAAAATGTGCTGTAATGAAATATTAAATTATGAAATAGTTTAACGAATTAATTCGTATAATATTCTTGCAGATATACATTTAACGAGGAGAAATTGTGAAATGGAAAAATCTGTACGCGTCATAATCACATTGTTAATCTGTAGATTACATTACAGCTATTATTTTTTTCATTAAAATTCTGTCATTGTATTGACGTTAAGAATGTTTAATTGATAATACTAAAATTTGTATTATACACTTGCAAAGATGACATAAATTTCCGCCCATGGCAGCGAGAAGACATAGTCCCTGACAAACAGGAAAGACTCGGTCTGTTCTTTGTTAGGAATCCTATGGTTGGTGAATAAATAATACTCCTTAACGGTAAAAGTTTGTACCGAGTGATTAGCTCGGAAAATCTTACATTTGCCGAGGTCCAACTTGGAAATCAAGCGGCTGAGTTTTGATCTAGCTAGCACGTTCTTCTCTTGTAGTGTAGGTAGGTAACTTGCAAACAAATGGATAGCCGTATCTGATTTCTTTAAACCGGTAAATCTGCTTTCTTTATGAGCACGTGATTTAATTTTCCAGATTTTATACAGACCAAACTTTAATTTGTGATATATAATTAAAATACAGACGTGCGGCACAAACCATTTTAACTGTATGAAAATGGAAACATCAAGCAAGTGGCTATATAAGACACGAACAAAAATATCTGGTCATTAAGGATATGTATCACGTCAAAACTTAAAATAGTTTATTTTACTTTGTTGTAAATAGCAATCAGTTAAGCTTCGCTTTCATTTTCAATGTCGTAAACAATTCTTTTCAAATCCATATTGTACTCCATCTGGCCTCGATATAATTTGTGAGTCTAATAAGCTATTATAACAAAACCATATTGTACTCGAACGATGTTTTCTTTACACACTGTAATCAAGTTGTGTGTTGATTTGTATTTTACTTTTGATATGATAGATATTTAAAGACACCGTTAATTTTTAGTGTTTTCTTTAACTCACTTTGTTTTATTCTTAAATATTTCATTGGACTTGTACACAGCCGCAATATCTATATAGTGAACTCAACTAGTGTTTTGTCAATAATAGTTTTTGCAATTGTATACTAATCCAATGTAAATAACTTCAGAATATTCTTCTTTTAAATAAAGTATTAATGAAAGTGTTTCTGACATAATAGCGATGTAGACAAAAGT
Source organism: Ruditapes philippinarum (assembly GCF_026571515.1). NCBI lineage: Eukaryota > Metazoa > Mollusca > Bivalvia > Venerida > Veneridae > Ruditapes > Ruditapes philippinarum. The sequence continues at coordinate 155,441 of NW_026859242.1, forward strand.
CTTAGGAAAAACTCGTTGTTTTTCATTGCAAAAAGCGGTAATTATTGAATTATTATTTTGAGAAAAATCAGAGGGTAGTGTGTTATGTATGTCTTTAGCAAATACTAAACATGTATGTATCTATTTATGTATAGATCTGTATTTAAAATTACGACAAAGATACATTGATTAATTGCTATATCCGCTAACAATTTGTTTTGTTTAAGCCAAGATCAAATTAAATTTAAAACATTGATTTCAAGAGGGAAATTGAGCTACAAATGTTAGGACATCTATTTCAGTACAACTTGAGCCATTAATCTTAGAATTTTGAAGTATAATAAAGTAGCGATGAGAAAATATTTGGTCATTTTATCAATAAAGTTCGAGATATTCATATTTTGGACTACGTCCTTTCAAAAAGTATATGTTAGGACATGTGTATGTGTAAGGTGTAAGATCATTCTGCTTTTATTTCTATTTCTTAAAAACACTAGTAAACAGTCAGCCAAAGTCGGCTATTTTGTAAAATATTATAATTATTATTAATTTAGTTGATTTAATATTGTTTGTGGCCATCAACAACTTGTATTATTTACTAAATTAAAAGAAAAATATTAAAAGTGTTTTATTAAGATGACAAAATAATATTATGCATACCACGTATGTAAAACTTATTTACAAGTTCATAACAATGGAATAATATATCAAGTCAACTATGGCTATATCTCAAAGGCTTTGCCAACAAAGCCAACAAAGCATAGACTTAATCGACTCTATTCTATAAACGGAGAAAGTATACCACCTTTGTCTCTAGTTGGTGATAATTGATAGGTTCCCATTAAGCCTTAAGAATTACAAGAACATTACTTGCATTCCTTTTCATCTTAACTATTAAAAAGAGAACATTAGGATTTGCCTAGAATATGGGAAAATCTATAAAAGTGTCGTGTATCTCACTTTCATCATTCTCATCTTTTTCGATGGCGTCATCGTTTTCATCATCATCATCATCATCGTTGTTGTCTCCATCACCATTATTATTATTATTATCATCATCATCATCATCATCATCATCATCATCATCAAATATAAAAATAGAAAATAAGAATCCCTAAAGAAAGTTCAAAACAGGAAAATTGAAAATGTTGCAATCAAGGTTTGATTGAGCATGTTCGTGGACGGTACTGTCAACTGCAAATTACCATTCACGCCCACGACACATAAACTGATAAAATAAACGCGAGCACGTTTCGTAGTTGTAAGTTTTTTATATGCTTGACCAATTGTGCCATTTTAAAACAGCGAACTGTAGAAATACCTTATGGCGACCCCTGTAGCTTCATAATCAACATAGAATTATCATATAGCATATCGCTTTAACTATGATGTAAAATATTACCAATGCGCATTGCATTTACAGAATTCGTGCGAGCTAAGGTATGATATTCGTCCTAATGCGTCTACAGATGATTATGCCCAAGCTAAAGATGCAGTAACCATCTGTTCAATTAACTAACACATTGCTTAAAAGGCGCAAACCCTACAAATTAACAAGAGCTCACAATTAAAAATAGCTTACGGTCGGACAATATTTAAATTAAATTTATAAATACATGATTATATCAATGCATATCAGTACGAAATATTCATGAGATATAAGAATTGTCGCAAAAAGCGAACATACATATTTTTTGTTCTTCTTTTTCTCGCTTAGGAGCTAACTGCTCCAAAAAGAACATAGAAACAATAAATGGGAGCATTATTGTGAAACATGTTTAATGTACATGTATTTTGTGATTGTCGTATTTTGTGACTGTCGTCTTATTTTCCCACCAATTATAGTGAGTGGAATGGAAATACATTATGCTATTATGTATAAATAGTACGATGCATTTAGAACTTTTATGTAAACATCAAAAGTTACAAAATGCATAAATGAATTATAATTAATTAAGGAAATTAAATGTTTAAAATTAATATTTGTCAACTTCAAATTATTTATTTAAAATTGAACATCCGATGTAATGGAGTTAACAAAAGGTTTAAAAGTTGTCATATATCTTCACTACTACAACATTAAGTATACGTGATTGAATAATTACAATTTTTCAAACCTCATGTTCCTTGATAAATCTCTTGTTACTACGCATAACAATACACTATTTCATTAATGAAACGATTATTTCCCTTTAAGTATATGGAGTATGTTAAATCTGAGAATTTGTCACTTGTGTACATGAGACATTGGCGCCGAGTATCACTATTAACCGTTATGTCCTCCCCATTTTAAAACAAATCAAGAAAATAAAGCAAAGCCTTCAATAACATTTTCTCCAGTACTTTCAAAATGAAAGCACAGAAGGCGCTGAATTTGTTTGGGTCTCAGAATGTCAGAAAGGTGAAGGTTGTGAGATTATAAACCAATTTGTTTGTAAAGTGTCGCCAAATTCTGTTTCCAGTGTTATTACTAAAGTTAATTGGCTATAAGACTAATTGCAACACTGATATTCAATTCAATCTTTATTTGGCTTAATCAATTAAAAAAACAAACAAAAAAAACATGAGTTGCCTTAACTGGGATTTGAACTCCGGACCTCTTGCGTGTAAACCCCTCGACCACGGGGAGTTATAAGATAAGAGCACGAAGAATACCATATTATTCTTAATTAGAGTTTGTAACCCTTATTAGTTTCGATATATTTTGTTCACGGTAAACCTGATGTTTAACAATGAAGTAAATAATCAAGGAGGTGAATATAAGCATGTATATCTATAAGAATAACACAATAATAGAAATTTTCTACCAATCGGGAACTATTTTTTCGTTACGAAAATTAATGCGCCTGTCATTTGACAATCTTTACGCAGTGATCTCCCCTTAATTTTTCGGCGTTAATGTACATATAAAGGGAAGTAACCGCTTCGAGGAGTTTGGACTACTTTCGGCATTTGCAAATAAGAACATCAGGGTCTGAAATTTCGCTACCATTATTTGTTTGGTCTGACGACCCAAAGAAAATCTGCGTAAAAAGCTATGTTATTATTTTGATGATAAAGAAGTTCATTACACACAATTTATTCAACCGACATTGTAAATAAGTTAACACATAACCAGACATCGGAGTTCAGAAAATTTATATAAAATTTTATGTATGTTTGTTATATGTTTCTAAACGATATGGTTTTGTTTAGTTTATGTGTTGTTCTGTTTTGTAATGTACATTATTTTGTCTCAATGGTTTCATAATAATTATCACGTTATCATCATGTAACAAAGTACAATATACAACTTAGTTTTGAAAACAAATTTGGCATGAGTTTCATCATTAACGATATAAACGTAAGTTCAAACGGTAATATTTGAAAACTTTTCATATAAATGTAAACCAGTGACTCTCCAAATTTAGAATTCATAAAACTCTTGTGAAGAAATGATAAAATTGTGAAATCCATTCGACAATATCTTACCATGTTTTCAAAGTAGTATTTATGTTCTCGATTTAGAAACCATGTACATATATAGAAATAATTACAATTATCATTTCCATTTATCCCATCTCTTCATGTACTTTGAAGTAAGTGCAATACATGATTTTGATATTATTTATTTATACAGAAAAATATTGATTTATCCATCGTCTGCTTAATTGTGCAGCTCATACATTTTGCTGCTTGTCAATTTTTACACACCAAAGTTGAATTATTTATTTGATGTGCTATCATTAAAAAATACTTGGCGCTAGCAGCCGGCAAATTGGTCCAATAAATGTGATGTAAAACCTGAAGTATTGCAGATCGATTAATAATATAAATTGTTCGTTTTAATGCACCGTTTTTTCAAGTCTGGTTAAAAGAGGGTATTTGCTATGTTATACACTCCGTAATAATAATTAAACTTTAGAATAGTTATATTGGTATCTCAATTGTACTGATGATGCCAAACTGTCAGGTTATTTTACCTTAATTCAAATTTTTTTATATCAAAATGTGCATTTTACATAAATGAGCCGCGTCACGACAAAACCAACATAATGCGTTTGCGACCAGCATGGATCCAGACCAGCCTGTGCATCGCATCCGCGCAGTCTAATCAGGATCCATGCTGTTCGCTATCAGTTTTTCTACTTGTAATATGGTTTGTAAGCGAACAGCATGGATCCTGATCAGACTGCGCGGATGCGCAGGCTGGTCTGGATCCATGCTGGTCGCAAACGCATTACGTTGGTTTTGTCGTGTCGGCTCAAATGTGGTATGATGGATTATCGTTATCATATAATCCATTGCTGATATCTAACGGAATATTTTGCAGTATACAGGTTTATAAGGATGACAAACAGAGAATACTATGCCAGTGTCTGATATCAGGCAAGGCAAAGAAAAAAAAGGGCGAGGATCTGCCGAGCCCTTCATTTTTTGTGCTAAACCTGATAAATTTAATAATATCAGACACTTGTTGGTATTATATTTATCATATTTTCAATATATGTATGCATTTTTCTTTATATTTCAAATGAAACAACCTCTCGAGTTCATGTTGCGCGCAGTAATATGCTGATATGAAATAGTCCAAAAATGTCTTTAGACAGATGTAAGAGAAACTATAATCTTCAGAACTTCTGTTTGTTTCAAAGTTTATCAGTTTAATATTTTCAAACTAGTAACGTATATCCATTCTCTTTATTTTAGTTCAATATGTATTGATGAGTTGTCTGCTACATTTAAAGCTGATGGTGACTGATGTAATTAAATTGATCAGGCCTGCACTTTATCAACAGAAATCAATGTAATGGTATAATAAAACTTACATCAAACCATGCAGCTTTTATTTAGAAGTTGTTTGTCTATAGATTATCAATTATATTTGAGCCGTGCCATGACAAAACCAACATAATGGGTTTGCGACCAGCATGGATCCAGACCAGTCTGTGCATCCGAGCAGTCTGATCAGGATCCATGCTGTTCGCTTACAAACCCTAATACAAGTAGAGTAACTGGTAGCGAACATCATGGATCCTGATCAGACTTCGCGGATGCGCAGGCTGGTCTGGATCCATGCTGGTCGCAAAGCCACTATGTTGGTTTTGTCGTGACGCGGCTCATTTGTTTTTTGTTTGTATTTACATCACATGAATTCTCATTGCAATGATGATATACTGAAAATGATTACAGGAAAATATTTTGCTGAATGCAAGTACACTGTGAACAAGTATTTGTTAATCGTGCGAACATCATTATGATAGTTTTAAAATATCTATATACACGAAGAAAAAATATTTCAACGAAATTTATGTAATTGTTTTCTTTAACCCATTTACAACATAAACGTGTAAAGATGTACATATCATAATGTGATTTATTATGTTAATTTGAAATACAATGTACATACTAAAACAAAGATTCAACTATAGGACCATGTCAATTCTTAAGTTATAAGAAACATTATTTCTCAGTGACATAATAAGTTTAGTACATATTTCAGAATGCTATTTTAAAGAAAGTATTTTTAATCATAATAATTATATAAATGTCACAACTATTGTTCATATATTATTGTACCACTTTTTTATTTTAACATAGACTAACGCAAAGTTCTCAGTTATAAAGTTCTAATTTTAAAGAATTTGATTTTCGTTTATTCAAGACAAATGAATAATGTTACAACAAAAATAGTCAGCTACTCTATGGTAGTAAATTTTAGTTCTATTGTAAAAAAAAGAAATACATAACAACCTTACTAAGAAATCCAATGATTCATTGAGCTTTTGATTGCGTTTTTATAAAGAATAAATCGATGGCATTTACATAAATAGAAGATAGGTCTTTCCGAAAGTCATATACACAATATAATAGATGAATATGTTAATTTAAATTTCATAGAAAACACAAGACTGCTGTTTTTTATTCTTGTAAAGCATTTCTAAAGTTCTGATTTTATTTGCCATGTCCTAATGATTGAATTAATGGAATCATCACTGATTAAACAATCACTATAGAATTGGAATTGAGAGTAACGCATATTCAAGTAAAATGCAAACAAATATAATTGTAATAAATCCTAGCTTTTCAGTGCAAATGATTGATTGTGTCAAATAATCTATTAAATTTGTCTGGCACCCTTTGTCTCTGTCGATCATTTATAGACAACCTTTGGTCACGGTTGTAGTTTGGTTGTGAACATTGGAAATTTTTTCATACCAGATGCCGTTGTTTAGGCGTCTGCTACAACGCACATGTAAAACAATACACATTTATGAGCTCGTAACGAAGTTTGTGTACTTATTTGATGAGTATGGTACATTCAGTCTCTCCGAGTTTCATTTCAACCTTAATACGTCATCATATAAAACGTTATTCGATTCTAAACAGTATTTGTTGCTCATTGATTCTAAATTAGTCACATCTGCTTTTCAAAGGATGTTGTTCAGTATACTGCTTATAAAACTCAGTATTTCTTTTCATAATATCAAGGCATGGCCCAAGAAGTCTCTCAAATGATTCTCTTTCGAGGAAAGCAACTTTGATATCACCCACGGCGTAAACATTTGCTGATCTGGGTTGATTTTCTATTAAAGCAAGCTCTCCAAAATATTTGCCCTTAGAGTGTTGACCTAATTCTTCTTCTACTCCGTCAGGATTTATGATTGTGACCCGTATTACTCCTTTCTCTAGGAAAAACATTCCGTCTGCCTCGTCACCTTGTTGAATGATACACACTCCATCTTTAAAAGTTTTTGACATTAATGCGTCTGCTAGATTTGACCTTTCATAATGCTCAAGAGATTTTAAAATTGGAACATTTTCAAGAAGTTCTTCGTACATTTTCCTTTTCTTGAATGCACTTTTAAGAACGATTCGTCTAAAGGAATTTCTATCCATTGCCCAAAGTGAGCCTTTTGTGACAGCCATAACAGATGCCGACCTTGGCATATTATACAAAAGAGCTAGCTCACCAAAGCTTCCTTTGTCTTCAAATGTATGGACCTTCTTCTCCTCACCATTTACATTTACACTGACGTCATATTTTCCAGAGTCAATGACGTAGAAATTGTCACCGTCATCGCCTTGCCTTATAACAAAATCCCCTGGATTTACAACCGTTTCGAACATTGCATCTAAGACATCTTGCATTTGTTCTGGCTCTAGAGCTCGGAATAACAAAATACCACTTACAGCCTGAAAAAGTAAAAAACAGTAATTTGCAACCAAGTTGAACCAAAGCGATGAAATTTTGATAAATAGTGATAATAAAGCAAATATAATATTTTTTTCGTATTAATTATAATATATCATATTTAAACATTACCGCGTAAATTATAATAAAAACTTGCAAACGAAATATACAAAGGGATCAAGCCTGTTCTGAATGGCTCTGTTGATGCTTTTTTAACACGATTACATTTTTTTAAAAATTGTAACAATTCATGATTGAATTATTGGAGAGGCCATCAGATCTCCCTACAGTGTTGAGAATTATTGCCGACGGTATTTTTGTAGAATCAATTTGAAGTTAATGAATCTGATTTAAAGCCTTAATCATTAAAACCAGTTTACAAAAAAAAAAATCTGCGCATGTTCTTCTTCAAAATATGACTTTTCTAAAACGAAAGATTTTAACATCGAGGTGAACGAATCTGTAAAAGGAAAAATCAGAAAAACTCATTTAAGTTACATTTAACACTACGAACAGTGGTTTATTCCGTTTTTAATCCTTTTAAGAGCTTAAATTGATAATGGCTTACTGAATACTGAGTTTTACTATTTCATGTTTCGAAGAAAAAAGACAGTTAGCACTATAGCTACAATATCACCAAACACTTTTATATGACCGAGTGAATCGTGTACAGACAATTTTGCTGCTCAACACTTTGCCGATTGTTCCTAATTAATGTTTATCCGGACGCTGACGGAATTAGCCGATGTTGCTATTGTTCGCAGATGCAATTCGACCAATCAGAAATTCTTACTTTCCCGCCATTTGAACAATTAAACACTGCAAGAAGACCTCTCGCACGCTTCGTTTAAAAGATGCAGTCTTAGCGTTACGAAAGAGTAAATAGGAAACGCAGTAATATGGATATTTGAGTCAAAATCTCGGAGGAACAAAAGAAAATAAAAAATACGAAAAATCGTGCTTAAAACCGAGTTCAATGAAAACATTTAAGTACACAATGCTTTTAAATAATCAGACACTAAAAATTTGATTAAGAATGCAAAATCAAAAAGACAAGTAAGTCTTTAAGAATTTTGATTATAAATATGTCCTATGAATAACGAAAAAAAAAATAAAAATAAAAAAAAATAAAAAAAAAAAAAATAAATAAAATAAATAAAAAAAATAAATAAAAACCTTGATAATTATGAGAAAAAAACATACTACATGTATATGTATACCGGCTCAATAATGACAAAGTTATATATTGTACAAAACTTTTGCATTCATATCATTAGGAGATAATGTGTTAAGCTTATGAATCCAGTATGATTCTTGTAATAAGCGTTCCATATCATCGGTGACATTCTATAGGCATAAATTTAAAATCCTTAATACAATGATTGGTTTTATTAAAGTGTGTAGCGACATTGGCCGAAAATAACGGATCGGAAAAATTGTTGATATCAAACCTATGGCTATTCATGCGTTTAGACACTTGTTGCTTCGTTTGACCAACATATTGCTCTTTACATTTATCACAAGTGACAAGATATATAACATTTTTCGTAGAACAATCAGTATTGTTATTTACATGATAATTCTTACTAGTACTTATTAGTACTACTAAATATATTGCTTTCAAAAATGGAGCTGCAATGTGTACATCTACTTCTATTACATTTGGATGAACTTTTCGCATTTTTGTTATTAGACCTAATATTAGAATTAACGAGAATGTCTTTTAGATTTTTAGGTCTTTTAAATGCAACCAAAGGTTTACTTTCATGAAGCTTTTGCACAAAGTTTTTATTCCCGCGTTAACGTCACGTTCTGTTTAGCGTATAGTTAAACGGACGTTGCGTCATTTGTCATTTGTTATTTTATAAACGTCAATTTTTTTCTGAAGAAGACTTCGCATTGTCGTTATTTTACTTTGAGAAGTTTAGTTAACATTTTTTTTGAGAAGTTTAGAATAATACCTTTTACTTAACCTGCATTGTTTTTGTAAATGTTACAATATTATTATGTAGAAATTTACAATTATGAAAGAAAATTACTTTACAATAGGAGTTTAAAAAATGCATAGGATGTACTGCTGTTAAAGATATATTAAGATCATCTTTGGGTGAAATGATTTTATTTGCAGGAATTTAATAAAATCTAGTCAATTCTTACTTAATTTGTCTAATTTGATTAATGCAAAAACTATGTTACCGGTCAAATTAAGTTGGTCCCTTTTTAAAAATACAGGAAATTGTGTCAACGTTAGAGTTTTCAGTATAACCTATCTTTAAACAACTATTTTGGATACGGAATAGATACATTCATGTCTTTTTTAATAATAATGACAAAACTGTAATACTTGATCAAATTTACATTCATTTAAACTTAAATGTTCCTTTTATTGATTTTTTATGTGACCAATTCACATATAAATTTGTTCGTTTAATGAGCTGTAGAATACAAATTAAATTTTAAATGATGTCAAAAATCATTTTTGTCAGAAGATTTAGTTTGAAGGTGAATTATAATACCTAGAATTTTGTAGGGCCGTTGAAGTCGAATAATTTGAGTTTTGTAGAGATAAGCTCAAAATAACGCGCGTCTCCAAGCAATGTTTATACATATGTCATGGTAAACGTGCATTTATTCCATAATAATCCGATAAATATCCAGTGTGGATTTGATTAAATGAAAGGAACATCATAATAATTTTTGTACTATTAATATTGCTGTCTCTGTAAGATTTATAACTTGCCAAGTATTAAAAAAATACAAAAATTGGTAGAAGAGGGGAAAAAATACATTTTAAACTGACAAAAGTAAATAAAAACAAATTACTAATGGCAGTTATTCTGTTATCTTTAATGCTATAACACTCACATATTATAACGGAATTATCAGAAGAAAACTAATAGTTCAAAGTGACGGTATTTTCAATTGAGCGTTTTAAACCTCTCAGATGGTAACACCCAAACACTGAGTCAATTCCTTAAACGCTTACCTCAGTCAAACGATCCCTTTGTTCATCTGTCTTAGCATGAATTGTTTTTTCTTCATCATCATCGTCTTCTTCCGGGTCATACCTTTCAGCAGACACTGATTGTCGTCTACCGTACCGATTTAATCGCTGACATTTCGGCTTGAAGTTATCTTTGTCAGGCTCAGATGCTTCCTCGTCGTCGTCAACAATGACATACATAGGGACAGCTTTAGGTCGTCGATTTTCTCTTACCTTCGTGAAATATCCAACAGCAAAATCATAGATATCCGCTGGCCTATCACGTAACACGGAAACCGTAAAATCCCGAAGGAGATCACCTAATCCGTCAGGTATTTCCAGGTTCATCTTTATGACACCTTAATTCCAGTTTTGATTAATCCGAAAAATATTTAAAAGCTTGGATATAAAGCACAGTTAGATATAATGATGAGTATGTTCGATGTATAATTGAAGTAAAACTTTCAGTAAATCGTGACAAAAATAATCTAAAAGATGATTTTCAATATGAATTTCATTGGCATCATAAATCACTGAATTTTTATATACCGTCGCTACTTGGATCAGTTTTCCTTTTCAAAGCTCAAATAATATTCTCATATTTCCTTCAATAAATTAATGAGAATAGTAATGGAATCCCTTTATTCTCCTTTAATTCCGCTATTTCCAATGCACAGGTTTACGTTACAAATGTCTAAACGATCCTTTTTAAAGAATCTAATAAAATAATATTTCCATAGAAATCACGAGTCTTTACGTCATAACATATCTACGAGGCTGTTTCACCTACATCAAAGTCACATCTGATAGCGTATGCAAGCGGAAAATTCTCCTTGCTGCGAGTATTTATTTTCAATCCTTTTCTATCGAAGAACAAAATAATTACAACAGGGTCCTAATTATTTTGTTAACTTGCCTATATCGATGAAAAGATCGGACACACGTTTTGATAGTAGTTCGCACTACTATTTAGATAAAATGAACGGGTTTTATCATAGCTTTGTAAAGAATTCTTTCACAAGCTATCGATCAGATTTAATTGTTATTGCTTCTATCAATTATGCAGCTCACACAATCAATCTATTCATGTAACATTATTTCCAAACAATCACTTCTTTTTAATTCAGAAGCAGCAACGTTCACACTAGATTCTCATTACAATTTGAGTTTCACAGAGTTTGTTCCGCAGCCTCTTTCGTGATATCGACCTTTATAAAATCGATGTGATGAAACTGCAGTTAAAGGAGCATCATGGCACTCAAACAAGATTAATGCCTACAAGAGTAATCAGGTAATTATCAGAACACACTCATTTTTCACAGTCAGGTTTAAGACAACCTTAAATAAAGATGGTAAAAGTTTTTGATTTTTATGTTGTTGTGTTGTGTTTTTGTAGTTGTTTTAATAGTATTGTTTGCCTTTAAATGATTAATTCCGTTTGCCTAGACTGTAAAGTTCAACGCATCAGTTCTTGTAGAAACGTTTAAATTCACACAGTTATAATTGCTTTCATAAATTCCCCAAACGAAGTAACATTTCCACATAAATTCAAAGGTTTTCCATTTGTTCCAGCCGTGAAAAGGTTTATAATTACTTTACTTCCTGTTTTACTCCACTTCAAAGTTGAAGAACGCCTTGCCCGTACGTCTAAACGTTATCTGAAAATAAATAAAGCGAAATTATGTTTATACTAAATGCTTGCCATGTATACTGTATGCCGTCTGTTTCAAGCCACGGTGGTTCTGTTGTTTTATGAGGTATTATTTCGTCTTCATCAATAATTGAGAACGTATTTCCAGAGAGAAAAGCGAGATAAAATTTGTATCCATCTACCAGTATCAGTGAAACGTCTCGCTAAATCAATATTATCATAGAATAATTCTATGATACTTTATACATTAAAATTTGTCAATAACTAGTTAAATTGTATCATGGTATATCTGATATAAAAACATCAATGCTATACATGGTATACGGCCATATATCGAATAGAGGAGTAAATGATTTCATTGGTAAAAGTGGCAACTAAATTGATTGTTGTTCTAACAGTTAAGCAGAATGTTCGAGTCACAAACAGAAATACATTTGTACATTTGTTAAGAGAACATATATTGTGCAATATCGATAGGTAAACTGTCGTTGTTTTTTTTAATAAAAATCATTCTAGTTTGAGTCCACAAATACAGATATGATACACATGATACAGTGTAACTGCACAATGTATTAATTACTTCCCGTAATTAAAAAGATAAAATAAAAAAAAAATAATCATAATAAAATAAAATAATAAAATGAAATTATAAACCCCCACCCCAACAAAATAAAATAAAATAAAACACCCCCTCCCCCCAAAAAGGGAGAAAAACAACACAAAAACACCCCTCCCACACACACAAACTACAACATACAACAAAATAATAAAAACAAATAATAATAAAAATAAATAAATATAAAGAATTAAAAATAAAATAAACCCGAAAAGACCTCCAAACAAACAAAGACTTCTATTTACATATTGAAGCGATCTTAATCTGAAAAATATTTAAATTTCTCGAAACTTAACATGTCTTTAAGTAGTGTCAAATGTGTTTTCTCCGTGTCGTATCTATTTCACATTCACATAAAAATCTAAACTTTCAACAGATTGTATTAAATTACACAAGATATATTTCAGATATAAACTTTATATTTTAAAAGAGAATTAGAAACGTAGCACATGCTATACATTATTTACAAGCAGATCAAATCACCGTAATGAAGACATATAGACCGTTAGAGGGAAACATGAAAGTAAACGAAAAACTACAAAATGTTAAAATAAATTATGTGATAAAATCCTAGAGGAATTTGTTCCAATTTTTGAAACTGTTTACATGAAACATTTGTTGTTATTTTTGAATACTTCATCATGGATTTTTGGCGTTTATATTAACCAGGTCTTCCTGATCTAAGTAACTTTATTGAATTTATTGTATCTATATTCAGCTAAAACACTTATATTCACCTTAAAGTAGTCGTGCGTGTTGTTCCTTGAATAAAATAATAATAAATATATTATTTAAAAGTATTAAAGCAGCATGCCTCCAGATAACATGCTAATGTTCATGAACATTTTTGAAAATGTATTTAAAAGTGAAATATTGTTAAACAAACAAAAGAAAAATATCAACACATTGCAAACGGCACTTACAATCAACGTAAATCATAAAAAGGTGGTCAAAATATGACAAAATAGCCCTAACTCTTTACTGGATAACTATGCGAGAGTCACGCAATAGCAATATGGTGATAAAAACAGCAACATTAGTCATTAATGGCACAAAACATGTAAATAATTACTTAAATCTTTTTTACTTTCCACAAAATCTAATTACATTTATCTCAAGTTTAATAATCTTGAACTACTATAGCTGGGGGCATGCAGCTTTATTGGTGCGTTGAGGAGCGATTGTGAACTGAACTTTTGTCATTTATTTAGTTTAATCACATTCATTTTGGCTATAATTATAATGAAGGTCTAAATCTTATTTACGACACTCTCGATTAATTTTCCTGAACCTAACCAGTACCGGAGTTATATAGGACATGGCAGTGACCTCAAGAGGGCTTGATCCCGCGATCCTAGGATTGCGACGCAAATACCCCAATTACACGGTCACCGCTCCCTTTCCTACACCCTCTGTCTTTCATTTTCAAGGCTTTCAAATAAATATTAACTTACGTTTTTTTATCACAAATACTTGAAAACAAAAGCGAAAACCTACCACCAACCTTCCCTGTAAAGCATTTTTTTCTAAATCTTTAAAAAATATATAAAATATATATGAATGGATATATCTTCCGATCATTCTTCACCTCCCGCTCATAAGAATACTATTACCAACAATACCAACATACAAATTATAAATCAATAATTCAAGAAGCAATTGTACAAATAAAAGTAATAAATTCTATTACGGCATATATCATGCAATTACGTTAAGTGCTAGTATAAAACTATCATCTACAAATGTATTTCCTAAGTTTTTGCTATATAAAAGACATCAACAGTATTGCTAGAAACAAAGCATTATACTTCCTTTAATAATTTACAGATGAACATGCAATATTAAATTTCATTAATCATAATAATAATGAAGTTACGCCTGACTGTAATACTTTATCTTTGACAAAGACCGCTTTTACATTCTTTCAGTCTTTAAAAGCTCAGGGACAAAATAGAAAGACGAAGGAGGAATAATGTTCTTCAAACACTGCTAAAGCGTGATGATGTACTCCTTTATAATAATCAGAAAGCTTTTCAAATATAGGCGTTAGTAACAAAGTTAATGTTGTCACATGACACTCACGTGGGAATATGATCAATACCTTGAAGTGCGGTTGCTAATGTTTGTTGTAAAACAAAAACCAAAAATATGATAGTAAAATAATAAAAAAAATGCTCAGGCTAAAATCATGTCTATGAGACAATAGTGACAAATCTGAATGTTTTATCTAAAATTAAACATAGTCCTTGTTATGTAGAAACTATATACTAAAAATACCAGGTAAAAAACGAAACTCACTTTCGATGTTGTTCCCTTAATTTTTGTACCGGTGTATTAAATACAGACTTGTATAATAGTGAAAAACCGCAAAGTTTAAAATATTGATAAAGAAATCAATGTGGTAAGGACTTATACAGGGGCCTCTGTGGCCGACAAGTTAGAGTCGCTGATATCAAATCATTCGCCTCACACAGCCGTGGGTTTGAATCCGACTTGGATTATTTTATGCAATCAGCAATCCCGCTAGCTCATAGGAGGTGAGCCTTTACCCCGCTGAGCTTCTTAAATGGATTTTTCTAGCGTTCGTTAAAAGTGTACAATATATTTTGATGATACCAATATAAAACTTTGAAGCCGGTAAAATAAAACAATCAAGGTGATCCTGAACATCTGTCAACCAACAGTTTAGAGCTTAGTTAGATTGCACAGATGTGCAGACTGTCCTATCATTATATTGGTGGCAAAGACTTATCATTTAGTTCCAACAGGGTTTACAAATATCGAAGTAATTGAAACAATCAAATTACAATAATTTAAAATGCTTGTTTTAAATAATTCACTTCAATGTAATTTAAGGTTTCTTGCTCATAGAAAGAAAATAAAAGACAGTCGTAAAGCTCTAGGTTAAGTATTGTTTTGACTTAAATACACTCCAAGTGAACGCATTGCTATTCTGTTTCATTAATCGTGGAAGAAAAACGTTTTATATCTGTCAGCATTTAATCCGCTTTGTCATACATGATTTATGCATTCCTTTGATCTTTAAAGACTCTGTGACAGCGTTTATAGAAAAAAACCCGATGCATTTCAAAGGTAATGACAAGGTATCTTAGTGATTGTAACAGTACAAATTTACATACTAACGTGTTCAAACAATACTACTAGTATTTCCGCAAACTTTCCAATAACTGTTGTAGATCATGTTTCAAATAACAGAGACATAATGCTGTCACCTGAAACTCTCTTGGGAATCTTACAAAAGCAATTCTGGAACTTGTCAGTGTCACTAAATATCACACAATTAAACATAACACCACACCGTAAACAGCAAATCACTGAAAAATTAACAATTTCTATGGTTGTTGTGGGTGAAAGAATCAATAACGTGTTGCACATATGAGCTTATTTACACTTTATATAGGATCAAATCAAATGACCAAGTTATAGAGACGTTATTTACCAGCTGAGATCATCTTGTTATAACTATAGTGACTACAGTCATACCGCCATCGATGTCCTTGATAGAAGTTTGTTTGGAAAGGTGGAAAGGGGAATAACTTTTGTGAAAAAACATAAATATAAAAGAAATAGTCTGTGGTGAAAAAAGAAAACATTGTAGTAATAGATTTTAAACTTCCAAAATTTAAATTAAAGCTGTAAACAGGTAATAATAACCTTGGATCTTGCAAATATACTTAGCAAACACGAGCGGTTAAGACAGGGGCATTACTATGTCCAAATACGATTAGTTTTGACTGTGTACCTTGTGACTTTTTATTTATATTCTAAGTTTCAAGTTACGGTATTATCTGATCTGATTTTACATGTATATTTGAGTACATGTTAAAATTTAAATCTTTTTATATAAAAAATGGGTATACCCTTTAATTACAATAAATGGTTGTAGAAATTTGTCAGATGAATTTACTTGTGATTTTTAATATTCATTTTAAGTTAATACTTGCCCGATTTCAGAGAAATGACACTAAATGTCAATTAAAACGCTTTTGTAAGAATAATAAGTAAGACATAACTATGTCAAAAAGCAATACAAGGCAATGACATTTGATTTATTGATCCTTTTCTGCATTTCTATATACATATTGTTCAATAGATTAGCCGATATATTGTCTGAGTTAAGGTAACATTTATTTCGGGACGTTTTCTAAGTAAACAGAGCTAAAAATAGTTATAAACAATTGAACTTAAAATAATCTAAATCAATTTAATTTTACAGCTGAATCTGGAAACGTAAAACATGATTTTTGAACGTCATTCTGTTACAACATAAAATAAATAAAACTATAAAACTTGTTTTATTGCCAACATTACGTCATTTCTGTTAGCATCTGTTCATTTAATGGCATATTATATTTAGATTTTTAACCAATATTGTTAATTTACTTTTTTGGTTGAAGCAATTTCAGACAAAATTGAGAAAATCAAGCTCGATTGATTTAAGACAATCCGTAACATGGTAAAAGCTAATTTATTAAAATATTGGAAATAATTGTAAAAATAAACAGAAAGCTCGTCATGAATGTAATTGAAACGGCTCCATTTTTATTTCAAACCAGAATTATATTGAAAAGTGAATACAATAATCAGTAATTGATATTAAGCACTTTCACGTCGAACTTACCTATAAAAATCTCAGCAAAATATAAATAGAATGTTTCATTGTCTTTGTGACGTTTATTTGCCGAGAACAAAACGGTCATAATAATCAATTATCAATAATCAATGATCAAGTTGAGTTATAAACAAGCTCCATTGTCTTGCATTAAGCGAAGCAATGGTGTTTAATAGAAATCAAAACCTTAATGGACAGCAAAAAATATGTCCGATTATATCGGCATTTCATAAAGTTACTTCAATAGAAATATATTTATATATGTACTTTATTGTTTTCAAGTATGATTTCATCATATGAAAAACGTGAATACATGTACATGTGTGAAAGGAAGTCAGTGCTCGACATTTTAAATTTGTATTTCATAGAAAACATAGCAGAGATGAACTTAATAGAAAGCTAACACTTACAGAAAGTTACAGCACTTACTTTTTTGTTTGATGTCTCTTTGATGTAGTTACTTTTTGATATTTGATGTTGATAATGTTGCATTTTTAAGAATCCGCGATGCAATTTCCGGAGGAAAATGGTGGGGGAGATTTGTGTAAGCGCTAGAAATCTGGATTAAAAGTAAAATGAGCTAATTTATCAAAATCCTTCTTAGGTAAACATACATAAATGTTTTTTTATTCTTTGTAGATCTTTTAAGGGTTGTTGTTGTTGTTATATAGTAACTATATACAAATTGTTCTGCACGATATTTTCGTGCATCAACAAACAGTTTCAGAATTCTTTATAAAGTATAGAAAGGCACTTCAAATCACTCAAGGATATTGCATTGCCTTTTTTCCATTCCTGTCATCCCGACAAATTGACCAAGTACAGTGGTTCTTATTAAGGGGAAATTTATAAATAAATAAATGATGAAAATATATTTTTTATTGTTTTTAACAAGCGATTTGTTTTCAATTAGGAATTATGAGTGGAGAAGAGGCAAAGTAAGTTTCATGATTCTTGTTTGAAATTATTTGTACTAAAAGCAATGCCAGTCCTAGTTATGTCTTGTTGTTTAATATGCTAAATAGACTTTAAAGGGAATTAATACTTTATTTTTGTTTGTGCAAGCAAATTAGAAAATGATTATTATAAAAAACGTCTATGTTTATATTTTAAAACACAGTGTATATGTTTATAAAGCAACGCTTTCTCGGGATACATAACTCACAGTATATAAAATATTTATGAAATTCATTTTCATTCTACTCAAATTTCCTAAATGTTGTAATTGTCAAAATACACGAAAGTAAGGACACACTTAGCATAATAAAAACTATTCAGTATAATGGTTTTTCTTGTAGACTTTACCTTTGACTAAAGGGTGAGTAAGATGATAATATTGTTTATTTTATGCTTTTCAGTGGATTACTGATTTATCCGTGAAAATTATATTTGGTAATTTCACAGTGAAAATTATCAAAATATAATTTCACTCTTTTCAATGACGAAACTACTTTTTTAAGATTTTCCCCATGTGGCACCTCAATTTTATTTTTGCTGACAATTCTGACAATGTCAGGCTGTTTAAAGAAAAAGCAAAGCTGAAATTGTTAAATTACTTAAATGTCAAAGAAATAAAAAGAAGAAACCTTACTTCTATTCATTCAAATTCCAATCGCCTAATTTCGTCTCTAAATTTTTTTGTTTCATTTTTACAGTCTGAAAAATACATTCCTTCCCCATGCAAAACTGCTCTTGATGACATTTGGGCATATTAAAGTATCCTACGAGCAATAACTGCCGTATGCTTTATGAAAAATTGAAAAGCATGGACAGCCATAACTCGAAGAATAAGTAAAGAAAACCCAGCGTTCTTGAGCAAGTTTCCAAGTTTTTCCATTTTCCTAGCTCCTTTTCTGAATGTTTTCACATCTGTCAACACTTATTTTTTGTCTGTTACAATCATCAAATAAGTTTTTCTTTCTTTTAAAAATGTGTATGACTGAAATAACAAATCCAAATTATATCCTCTGAATCTACACTAATTATTTTCCTCCCATGAAATACACAACTTTAAAAAAATGGCGTGCCGCTTACAATTTACAAAGACCAGGTCTAATATAAATTCGCAGTAAGTAACAGAAATATGGGATGGATGGTTGGACTTTTTCTCCTACAAGAATTGTTTGTTTTATTATTAAAACAAAGTGAGATCATTCATATTTTTTTTTGATAAATGAAATAAATATCACCGTCATGTTTAATGTTGATTGCGACTTATTTTTCAGCTCAAGACTTCTTTTTTTTAATGCAGAAATTCTGAAAAATGGGGGCTCTCAATGGGGGAAACAGTTTTAATATTAACGTTAAAATTATGGAAATTTCGTTTTAACTTGTTTTTTAAGCATAAAATAAAAAGAAAATTTGTCTGTTTGTTGTGTAAGATGTAATTTTATTTCATCTCGTGAACTTTAAAAACAGTATTCTCACTCGTGGCTACGCCACTCGTGAGAATACTGTTTTTAAAGCCCACTCGATGAAATAAAATTTCATCTTACACACAAACAAACAAATATCCTCTATATATTTAAAGTAATATTGTCTTGGATCGATGACCCCTATACTTTAAGTGTTGAGGATTAAATACCGAAAAGGCCGGTGCCGGGGGGGGTGGCAAACGCTGCACGTTACATAATCTCTCTTGAACAGACTCATTTACACTGTCTGCAATTTCCCCCATTTACTATCAAAATTGTTTTCATTGCTGAATTTCTTTATTTCAGTCTTAGTACTCTTAGCTTATATACTCCATTTAAGAAAACTTCTATTTGAGGATATGGCATACTTGTGTTCTTAAAACGGTGCTAAAATGATGTTCTCTTTCTGTAATTTTGCAGGCAAGGAACATGATAAGAAACGGGTATTATCGATAATAAAATAATATAGTTTAGTATTGTAGTAAACCCGTATATAAAGCGGCGGAAAATAAAATGATGTTACTTACAGAAATAATGTCTAGTTACTTATGTAATACTTTTCACAACTATAAGATTGAATTGATACTCCTCAAGAGAAAATTAAGCGTTCCATTATTTTCACACGTGATGACATTCAAATGATCACGGCACATGATTGGATAAATCTAGGGATTGTCTTTCTCTATAAATGTTCTTTACATCGAATGTTCAAGAAAATAAAACAAAACAAAAAACAAACAAGATTTAGGTACATCAGGTAAATCATTTGCCCAATAAATACATTACTTTTGGCATTTACATTTTAAGACTATATGCATTAAAGAAGTATAACAAAGATACAAAATATATAGCAAAATATTTTTGTATTTGTTTTGGGTAAATTTGAAAATAAGATTATATAAATCAAGTACATTTATAAACAGATCATTTATAAACCTCAAAGGTCTACTTACGGATTTAGCAATTTTTGTCAAGCAAAGTCCCATAAAGGTTGAGGGAACGCATTTCACATAAATGCTCTTGTTAGGCGAATAACAATAAATATTGAAAATAATAAAAAAATTATCCAGAGTATTTCAGTTAATAAATTGTAGAACCCTTTGATTTTTGTTTTATATTTGTAACAAATATAAATGATAACTATTTTTACAGAGATGCAGTGAAGTAACTGGTAATGCAAACGTTATTAACTTAGTCTAACCCATTGTTTGTACTGCGTTGAAAGCTAAAAAAAGTACCTTGGAAAGCTTATTAAAAGTATCGGGTGCAACATACTTGCTAGGTCAAAATGAGGTATGTGACATGGACAAATAAATGTGTAAAGGTTAAAGTCCAGAATCAAATGTCACAGAGAAATAACGGCTTGCTCGAGGATCGGACAAGCGACTCCTGCACTTTTAATTCGATGCTCTCTTTATTGAGCCAACTTGCTTTCAAACTGCTATGAAACACACAAAATATTTGAGATAAATTTTCTATATAGAGAGTCAGTCACTATTTATTTCAGTCTCTGCTTGTCTCATTTAAAATCAAGAAAAACTTTCGTTGGAATTTCAAGAAACCGACATGCCTGAAATCAAAAGACTAGAATCAATATTTGCTCACTTAAGCAAACGTTTCAACCATTGAATGACAAATAATGTCATTGAAATTGATAGCTAAAACGAAACAAATCACTTTTTGCAATTATTGACAAAAGCTAATTGAGTAAACATAATACAAGCAAGTGGATATTCATCCCCAGTCCCAGTAGAACTAATGAATAATTGATGAAAATAAACCAACTAATGGGTATTCGTATATGTTTCTCAGTTCTTGATAATAGCACAATAGAATGCTTAATAGAATTACGATTGGAAACTAAAATAGCACTCTAACAGTGCATGTTTTTATGTACATTTAGTAACATGCATCGAAAGTTTACTCATTATGATTGGATTAAATCTCTTTCAACACATAAGCAACATAAAGTTTATAGGTATAATCTCAAAACATTAGAATGAAACAAGGAAACTATTAAGAATGTAAATGCTTTTAATATATTACAGCTTCCCATTTTCGCAATATTTAGATAAATGTCTCTTTTTCAAACAGGATTTACAATCCCTGAAGACTGGTTACATATAAAATGCTTTATACTTTAAAAATTAACCTCTGACAGTCATGAACTGACTTATATTTGAAATATTAGAATATCATGACTGTCTGAACTACTGGTACGGTACTCTTAGTAACCTTTTGAGTAAATTATTAAACAAATTCAGCATTGCTAAATTCGTCTGCAGATACAGTTTGTGGTTCACTTATTATTTTTGTTAACAAATGGGAATAAAAAACAAGAAAGCAAACATTTGAATACAGACTTTCGAATGATATTTTGCAGTTTGAAATGTAACACTACTTAAAAAAACCTGCATAACAAAATTAAGTAACTGAGTTCAGCTGTTTCTAGGTTATGCATATTTGATCATTCATTGACTAACGACTCCATTGTGTATAGGTTAGTGCTTATAAGTAGGCATTTACAAAATTGAATTTGCCGAGAACGATGCAGCAGTTCGATCTATTTAATTTGGTGTATGCCCCCTAGTTTACACTTATACCAATTTAGTGTTTGAAATTATATCGATTTACTGGACTGATTCATAATAAATCAAATTATTAAAGTAAATGTGTTACGATTCATTTGAAATACTGCAAACCTGTTACACAGAAAATAATTTCAAGCATTAGATAGGAATAAAACATGTGGTACCCTATGTTTCATTGGAATTGTATAGTAATATTGTATGTTTGCGCTATATTTTCATATAATTTTATTATTAATTCCTTTCATTAGTGACGTGAGGACAATTGTGAACATGTTACCTAAAATCGGATGTGGAAGGTAGCTTGAACGTACCACTACCCTACTGGAATAAGCTCAAACTGGGCAAAAAAGGGCCACAGAATTAACCTCAACTTTGCTAGGTGTCGACTAATAATATTCAAAATATACTTATGATTAAGTCTCTAACATAATTAATATATAAAACGGCTTAGTGTAAGAAAAAGTACTCTATACTTTCCTTCCTTTCCTACGTAAAAAGGAAACATTACAGTAACTGCAAAAGCTGTATCAAAACGCATAAGACTTACACTTTATCCCTAAGTCATTTCGTACTTATTGGTATAAATAAGTCAAAACCTAGTGACGATCCTACGTTTAAAAAAAAAACAAAAAAAAACTAAAAAACTATACATGTAACAAAAGTAATTTGCCGTGGAACAATTGCCATTAATTAAGTGATATACCATATATGAAGCTCTTGTATAACCATTCATAGAATAAAGGGTATTTTTATCAATAGAAAACAAATTTCTAAAGTTTTAGTCAGTTATATAGCTCTTATTAGCTATGCAAGTTATAACCTTGAAATTTCTCACAGAACAGCATTAAATTCGTATGACCCTTCACCTAATAACACCTCGAACAAAATAAGTTTTATCAATGTTTTAATTTGAACATACTATAATTACTGAGAACAACAACCTAATGTAGGCGTTTCAATATTGCCGTTTCAATATTTCAATATCAGCATGTGATTCTACAAGTTGCTATATATTTCACTGATTCCTTATTAATATATTTATTGAGTGACAAGAATAGCAAATATTGCATATAAAACAATGATACGGTTTTGTATTGCTTTGAAAGAGAATATTTTTTTTGACAATAACTTTATTTCTTTCAAATCGTCAGTAATAAATGATGTAAAATTAAGTAATTTCCTTTTGAATCTCAAAACATGAAAGATTCTGAATTGCAAGAGATAACTTTAATATAGACTGGCTATCGTATAACAACAATATACGGATGGTAATGTAGCGTGGAGTAAAAACATTTTTGCGTGATAAGACGTGTTAAAAATCACATTTTAAGTCTTTTAACATCAGTATCTAAATTATTAGTTTCAATAGACCTATTTATCTTGATAATGTGTCTTTTCTTTCTTGTCTTTTATCTACACTAAAATAATGTCCCTATGTAACAAAATATATCACTGTAAAAGTTAGTTATCAACGAAAGTAGAACATTGTAATGACTGTTTTAAGATGAAACTTTTCTCTTAAACGATTTGCAGCATGCTAGGGTTCCGTTATCGATGAAGGAAACCTACGAAAACAACAATATCCAATGTTGTGTTTTTCTGTTGCACATGGCTTTGGATCACATACGGCAAACTAATGAATACATCGCAATATCATTAAAAGTACATTGAAATTGTTAATGTAGAGGATTGTATGAATATATATCTTGGAGCATCACTCATTAATTATTAGAGCTTACATGCAACATTGATCAGATAACCATTATCTAAAAGTGCTACATGTGTAAAATGATTTTGGAATGATATTGAAAAATGAAAATAAAATATTATTCTCAATCAAATTATTATGAAGATACATGTTTACCATATAGTTGAAGACTTTCAAAAACATAAGAAAATTAGAAATATATCGACAGTACAATGGTTATATTATTTCGCCGACGCTTCTGACTATTAAATAACTAATTTCCAATAATGATTATTTTAGTATATAATTATAGAAGGCTTGATAACAATGAGTAAAGTAAAACAGTTTCGGAATAATCAAGTAAATGAAATATTCACTGCAATTTAAAAATCAAAATGACACACAAAGCATTCTTACCGATCAGAAATGTTTATTTTAATCTTTACAAAGTATTTTAATATACCATTTTCTTCGATTTGATAATACATGAAAGAAAAATGTCGCAGTTTTTTTTATTTCATCCGTACATTTCTTTTGAAATTCACACACATGGCAACTTGATTTAAACAGAGCAATATCTTTATCAAAATAACAACATGAGATAAATATTGGGTTATGTATTAGATTAACTTAATATCGTAATGTCTGTAGATAAATGTGTTTTTATATAAAGAACGTTATTGAGATAACACATGTTAGCCGTAAAAAAAAAATATATATAAACCAAATAATGAAAATTAAGTGCTAGTATAAACTATCATCTACAAATGTATTTCCTAAGTTTTTGCTATATAAAAGACATCAGTAGTATTGTTAGAAACAAAGCATTATACTTCCTTTAATAATTTACAGATGAACATGCAATATTAAATTTCATTAATCATAATCATGATAAAAATGAAGTAACGCCTGACTGTAATACATTATCTTTGTCAAAGACCGCTTTTACATTCTTTCAGTCTATAAAAGCTCAGGGACAAAATAGAAAAACGAAGGAGGAATAATATTCTTCAAACATATATTAAATTTCAAGTAACAAAGTTAATGTTGTCACATGACACTCACGTGGGAATATGATTAATACCTTGAAGTGAGGTGGCTAATCTTTGTTGTAAAACAAAACCAAAAATATGATTATAATAGAATAATAAAACAATGCTCAGGCTAAAATCATGTCTATGAGACAATGGTGAGAAATCTGAATGTTTTATCTAAAATTAAACATAGTCAATGTTATGTAATAACTATAGACAAAAAATACCAGGTAAAAACGCAAATCACTTTCGATGTTGTTCCCCTGATATTTATACCCGTGTATTTAATACAGAATTGCATAATAGTGAAAAATCGAAAAGCTTAAAATATAAATAAAGAAGTCAATGTATAAGAACTAATACAGGGGCTTCTGTGGTCGACTTGTTAGAGTCGCTGACATAAAATTATCCGCCTCTCGCAGCTGTGAGTTCGAATCTGTCATGGACTTGGGTTATGTTATGCAATGAAGCTAACCCGCTAGCTAACAGGAGATAAGCCTTAACCCCGCTGAATTTCTTAAATCGAATTTTCTTGCGTCCGTTAACAGTGTACAATATATTTTGTGGAAAGCAAGATGAAATTTTGAAGCCGGTAAAATAAAACAATCAAAGCGATCCTGAACATATGACAACCAACATTTTAGAGCTTAGTTAGCTTGCACATGTGTGCGGACTGTCCTATCGTTATATTGGTGGCAAAGACTTATCACTTTCAGTTCCAACAGGGTTTACAAATATCGAAGTAAATGAAACAATCAAATTACAATAACGTTAAATGCTTGTTTTAAATAGTTCACTTTAAAATATGAATTTAAGGTTTCTGGCTCATAGAATGAAAATAAAACACAGTCGTTAAGCTCAAGGTTAAGTATTATTTTGACTTTAATTCACTCAAAGTGAACGCATTGCTATTCTGTTTCATTAATCGTGGAAGAAAAACGTTTTATATCTGTCAGCATTTTATCCGCTTTGTCATACTTGATTTATGCATTCCTTTGATCTTTAAAGACTCTGTGACAACGTTTATAGAAAACGACAGATGCATTTCAAAGGTAATGACAAGGTATCTTAGTGATTGTAACAGTACAAATTCACATACTAACGTGTTCAAACAATTCTACTAGTATTTCCACAAACTTTCCAAAAGCTGTTGTAGATCATGTTTCAAATAACAGAGACATAATGCTGTCACCTGAACCTCTCTTGGGAATCTTACAAAAGCAATTCTGGAACTTGTCAGTGTCACTAAATATCACACAATTAAACATAACACCACACCGTAAACAGCAAATCACTGAAAAATTAACAATTTCTATGGTTGTTGTGGGTGAAAGAATCAATAACGTGTTGCACATATGAGCTTATTTACACTTTATATTGGATCAACTCAAATGACCAAGTTATAGAGACGTTATTTACCAGCTGAGACTATCTTGTTATAACTATAGTGACTACAGTCATACCACCATCGATGTCCTTGATAGAAGTTTGTTTGGATAGGCGGAAAGGGGAATAAATTTTGCGGACAAAAAACATAAATATAAGAGAAATCGTCTGTGGTGAAAAGAATAAAATCACTGTACATGAAATAGTAGTAATAGCTTAATCAAGTTTCAAACAGGTAATAATAACATTGGATTGTGCAAATATAGCAGTTAGGAAAGGGACAATTCATTTGTTATCTTCTTTGTGACATTCTATCATCTTAATTCAAGTAAATATCTGATTTTTTTTTCAAAAATATTAAAGTACATGATTATATTTTAAATCTTTTCTAGATGAAAAATAGGTATACCGTAAAATACAATAAATGGTTGTTGAAATTTGTCAGATGAATTTACTTGTGATTTTTAATAATCATTTAAAGTTAATACCTGCCCGATTTCAGTGAAATGGCACTAAATGTCAATTAAAACGCTTTCGTAAGCATAATAAGTAAGGCATAACTATGTCAAAAAGCAATACAACGCAATGACATTTGATTTATTGATCCTTTTCTGCATTTCTATATACATATTGTTCAATTGATTAGCCGATGTATTGTCTGAGTTAAGGTAACATTTATTTCGGGACG
This sequence comes from Ruditapes philippinarum, assembly GCF_026571515.1. Lineage (NCBI taxonomy): Eukaryota > Metazoa > Mollusca > Bivalvia > Venerida > Veneridae > Ruditapes > Ruditapes philippinarum. Next base: position 182,277 of record NW_026859242.1, read on the forward strand.
TTTTCTAAGTAAACAGAGCTAAAAATAGCTATAAACAAATGAACTTTAAATAATCTAAATCAATTTAATTTTACAGCTGAATCTGGAAACGTAAAACATGATTACTGAACGTCATTCTGTTACAACATAAAATAAATAAAACTATAAAACTTGTTTTATTGCCAACATTACGTCATGTCTGTTAGCATCTGTTCAGTTAATGGCATATTATATTTAGATTTTTAACCAATATTGTTAATCTACTTCTTTAGTTGAACTAACTTCAGACAAAATTGAGAAAATCAAGCTCAATTGATTTAAAACAATCCGTAACATGGTAAAAGCTAATTAATTAAAATATTGGAAATAATTGTAAAAATAAACAGAAAGCTAGTCATGAATGTAATTGAAACGACTCCATTTTTATTTCATTGAAAGTAAATACAATAATCAGTAATTGATCTTAAGCACTTTCACGTCGAACTAACCTATAAAAATCTCAGCAACATATAAATAGAATGTTTCATTGTCTATGTGACGTTTATTTGCCGAGAACAAAACGTCATCATAATCAATTATAAATAATCAATGATCAAGTTGAGTATAAAACAAGCTCCATTGCGAAGCAATGGCGTTACCTGCGCTTTAATAGAAATCAAAACCTTATGGACAGCATAAATATGTCCGATTATATCGTCATTTCATAAAGTTACTCCAATAGAAATTTATCCGAGATTCAGCAATGTCTAAATATAATTTACTTGAATGATAAAGTATACGCTCTTAATGTAGGTTCTTTTATATCAATATTGCTAACAGGACGCAATGTCGGACAAAGGCAAAATATACTTCATAGAAAACATATCAAAACGTCGTGAATTATTCTGAAACCATATCAAAGCAACATGAACTATTCTAAAACACAATCATGGTATGAAGAACTATTTTCAAACAAGATCAAAGCATTCTAAGAGGCGAGTAAGGTCATATACAGCAAATAACGAATTTCAACCACATTGTGAAAATACAGCTCTTGTAAAAGTAAAATATATCTGGACTGAATTAATATTATTTATTTATAGAAAAAGAAGGTGCGTCGAATAATTTATTGTTTTCAAGTCTGAATACATGTGAATACGTGAATACATGAACATGTTTGAAGGGAAATCAGTTCTTGACATTTTAAAATTATATTTCATAGAAAGCATAGCAGACGCTCTTTGAATACGGTGAACTTAAATAAAAGCTAACACTTGCAGAAACTTACAGCACCTACTTTTTTGTTTGATGTCTCTTTGATGTAGTTACTTTTTGAGATTTGAGGTTGATAATGTTGCATTTTTAAGAATTTGCGATGCAATTTCCGGGTGAAAATGGTGGGGGAGATTTGAGTAAGCGCTAGAAATCTGGATTAAAAGTAAAATGGTGGGGGAGATTTGAGTAAGCGCTAGAAATCTAGATTAAAAGTAAGATGATCTAATTTATTATAATAAGAATAATACCGTCGAGAAAACAAGAATATTTATCGCATGTAAGATAAATTTGAATGAATTTTTAAAACGATTTTCAAAATCCTCCTTAGGTAAACATACATAAATGTTTTTTTTATTCTTTGTATATCTTTTAAGGGTTGTTGTTGTTGTTAAATAGCAACTATATACAAATTGTTTTGCACGATATTTTCGTGCATCAACAAACAATTTCAGAATTCTTTATAAAGTATGGAAAGGCACTTCAAATCACTCGAGGATATTGCATTGCATTCTTTTACCCCTGTCACCCTTACAATTTGACTGAGTACAGTGGTTGCTTATTAAGGGGTTATTTATAAATAAATAAACGATGAAAATATATTTTTTATTATATTTAACGAGCGATTCAATTTTCAATTAGGAAATATGAGTGGAGAAGAGGCAAAGTAATTTTCATGATTCTTGTTTGAAATTATTTGTACTAAAGGAAATGCAATTTGCCAGTCCTAGTTATATCTTGTTGTTTAATATGCTAAATAGCCTTTAAAGGGAATGAATAATTTATTTTCGTTTGTGCAAGCAAATTAGAAAATAATTATCATAAAAACTACTATGTATATATTAAAAAAAAACAGTGTATATGTCTATTAAGCAACGCTTTCTCGGGATACAAACTCACAGCATATAATTAATTTTCATTCGTCTCAAATTTCCTAAATGTTGTAACGGTCAAAATACACAAAAGTAAAGGGACACACTTAGCATAATAATTGTAAACTATTCAGTATTCAGTATAATGGTTTTTCTTGAAGACCGTTCCATTCAGTAAAGGGTGAGTAAGATGATAGTATTGTATATCAAAAGGTATATTGTCTTGGATCGATGACCCCCAATACTTTTAGTGTTGAGGATTGAATACCGAAAAAGTCGGTGCCGGTAGGGGGGGGGGGGGCTGGCAAACGTTGCTCTCTTGAACAGACATTTTTATTATTTACATTGTCTGCATTTTCCCCATTTTATTATACTTTTTTATTGCTAGATTTCTTTATTTCTGCTTTAGTATTTTAACTTATATACTCCATAACAAAACTTCTATTTGAGGATATGGCATACTTATGTTCTTAATGCGGTACTACAAACGATGTTCGCTTTCTCTAATATTGCAGGCAAGGAACATGATAAGAAACGAGTATTATCGATAAGAAAATAAAATAGTTTAGTATTCTAGTAAACCCGTATGTAAAGAGGAAAATAAAATGATATTACTTACAGAAATAATGTCTAGTTACTTATGTAATACTTTTCACAACTATTAGATAGAATTTATACATATTCACGAAAGAATTAAACACTTTCTCTAGAGAAAATTGAGCGTTCCATTATCTTCACACATGAAGACATTCAAATGATCACGACAAATGATTGGATAAATCTAGGGATTTTCTTTCTCTATAAATATTCTTTACATCGAATGTTTAAGAAAATAAAACAAACAAAAACAATATTTTAGGTACATCCATTTAAATAATTCGCAAAATAAAAACATTACTCTTGGAATTCACATGCTAAGACTATATGCATAAAAGAAGTATAACAAAGATAAGAAAACATATAGCAATACATGTTTGTATTTGTTTTGAGTAAAATTGAAAAACATTAGATCACATGAATCAAGTACATTTATAAACAGATCATTTATAAACGAAAAGGTCTACATACGGACTAAGCAATTTTTGTCAAGCAAAGTCGGGGTATATTGTTTTTGTAAACGCGTCTCAAAAGCCAAGCAACAGTAAGGCGAATTACATTCGTATATATATTGAAAATAATTAAGAAATAATTCAGAGTATTTCAGTTTATAAATTGTAGAACCCTTTGATTTTTGTTTTACATGTATACTCGTAATAAATATAAATGATAACTATTTTTTTTAGAGATTCAGTGAAGTAACTTGTAATGCAAACGTTATTAACTTAGTATTTTTTTAAAAATAAATAAGCTATTGTTTGTACTGCGTTGAAAGTTTAAAAAGTACCTTGGAAAGCTTATTAAAAGTATCGTGTGTAACATACTTGCAAGGTCAAAATGAGGTAACTAACATGGACAAATAAAATTATAAAGGTTAAAGTCCAGAATCAAATGTCGGAGAGAAATAACGGCTTACTCGAGGATCGGACCAGCGACCTCTGGATTATTAATTTGATGCTCTCTTTATTGAGCCAACTTGCTTTCAAACACAAAATACTTGAGATAGATTTTCTATATACAGAGTCAGTCACTATTCATTTCAGACTCTGCTTGTCTCATTTAAAATCAAGAAAAAACTTTCGTTGGAATTTCAAGAAACCGACATGCCTGAAATCAAAAGACTAGAATCAATATTTGCTCACTTAAGCAAACGTTTCAACCATTGAATGACAAATAATGTCATTGAAATTGATAGCTAAAACGAAACAAATCACTTTTTGCAATTATTGACAAAAGCTAATTGAGTAAACATAATACAAGCAAGTGGATATTCATCCCAGTAGAACTAATGAATAATTGATGAAAATCAACCAACTAATGGGTATTCGTATATGTTTCTCAGTTCTTGATAATAGCACAATGGAATGCTTAATAGAATTACGATTGGAAACTAAAATAGCATTCCAACAGTGCATGCTTTTATGTACATTTAGTTGCATGCAAAGCATAAGAATAAAACAAGGAAACTATTAAGAATGTAAATTCTTTTAATATATTACGGCTTCCCATTTTCGCAATTATTTAGATAAATGTCTCTTTGTCAAACAAGTTTTACAATTTCTTAAGACTGGTTACATATTAAATGTTTCATACTTTGAACATTATCTGTTAATCTGTGACAGTCATAAACTGATTTATGTTTTAAATATTATTATATCATTTCTATCAGAATTCCTAAGTTACCTATTGAGTAAAATGCTAAGCAAATTCGACATTGCTAAATTCTTCTGCAGATACAGTTTGTGGTTCACCATGTATATTTTTTGAACAAATAGGAACTAAAAAACAAGAAAGCAACCATTTTCACATTGACTTCCCAATGAAATTTTGCAGTTTGAAATGTAACACTACTTAATAAACAAAAAAGACATGCATAACAAAATTAAATTAAGTTACCGAGTTCAACAGTTTCTAGGTTATGCATATTTGATCATTCATTGGCTTACAACTCTCCATTGTGTATATGTTAATGCTTATTAGTAAGCATTTACAAAATTCAATTTGTCGAGAACGATGCAGCCGTTCGATGAATTTAATTTGTTATATGCTTACTAATTCACATTAACCAATTTAGTGTTTGAAATTATACTAACAAACTACGAAAGGCCGATGGTGACATTTCAACTGAATGACTTTTCCGATTTTATCTTCGCGAATTCACAATTTCACGTTTTCGACATACGGAATTTACGAATTCACAGTTTCAGCATTTCAACTTCGTGAATTCACGATTTCAAATTCATGTGTTCTTCCAAGTAACCAAGAAGAAAATAAACCAGTGATGCCATTTTGGTGTGCGTTCACTTGTTTAAGACAAAGAAAACCAAGCTATGTGAATATGTCAATTGGTTATTTACATGACGTTAAAATACTTTAAAATGACACTTGGCATGTTTGTTCCTGAAAAGTTGCTAATACATAGGCGGGGCAAATAAGGGAACTAGGAATTTCCTCAAAATTAACCTTCTCATATTTGTTAGGGGTCGACTCAAAAATATTCAATGTAGACTAATGATGAGGCCTCTAGCATAATAAAAGTATAGTAAGGCTTGTTGTAAAAGTACTGTCTTACAATTATGTATCTACATACTTTCCTACGAAAAAAGGAAATATTAATGATAACACTGTATCAAAAGGCATAAGGCATAATTTCACACCAAGCTTTAAATCCAAAAAAACTTTCCATACCAATGGTATAAATAGGCCAAAACCTACGTTTTAAACAAAAACTATACGTATAACATACTGCTATTAAGTGAGTTACCATATATGAAGCTCTTCCATTAACATTTATAATATATTTTTTATTAAAAGAAAACTTATTTCAAAAGTTTTTGTTAGATACATGCATAAAGCTCTAATTAGCTATGCATCCTTTTAGACGCCATTAAAATATAAGGTTGAGATTTCACAGAACAGCAATAAATTCTTATCAAATTTCTTCTAATTACAGCTCGAACAAAATAAATATTTATCAATGTTTTAATTTGAGCGTACTATAATTACTGAGAAAAACAAACTAATGTAGGCGTTTGAATATTTCAAAGGAACATTTCGTATCAGCATGAGATTCTAGAATGTGCTATATATTTCACTGATGCCTTATTAATATATTTATTGAGTGACAAGAATAGCAAATATTGCATATAAAAGACAATGATACGGTGTTGTATTGCTTTGATAGAGAATATTTTATTTGACAATAACTTTTATTTCTTTCAAATCTCCAGTAATAAATGATGTAAAATTCAGTAATTTCCTTTTGAACCTCAAAACATCAAAGATTATAAATTGCAAGAGATAACTTTAATATAGACTGGTTAACGTATAACAACAGTATACGTGTAATAGAGTGTCGGATGGTAATGTAGCGTGGAGTAAACATTTTTGCGTGATAAGACGTGTTAAAAATCACATTAAGTCTTTTAACGTCAGTATCTAAATTATCAGTATTAACAGATATATTTATCTTGATAATGTGTCTTTTCTTTCTTGCCTTTTATCTACACTAGAAAAATTGCCATTGTATCAAAATATATCACCGTAAAAGTTAGTTATCAACGAAAATAGAGCATAGTAATGACTGTTTTAAGATGAAACTTTTCTCTTAAACGATTTGCAGCATGCTAAGGGGAAGAAACCCACAAAAACATTAAAATAAAATGGGTTTGTTTAATTTTTCTGCATATGGCTTTTGATCACATACGGCAACCTAATGAACACATCGGAATATCATTAAAAGTACATTGAAATTGTTGATATAAAGGATTGTATGAATGCATAGCTTGGAGCAACACTCATCTATTATCAATTATTAGAGCTTACACGCAACATTGATCAGAATACCATGATCTAAAATTGCTACATGTAAAATGACTTTGTCATGAGTAGTCATAGATGATTGCAACGAAACATGTGGAATGATATTGAAAAAAAAAGAAAAACAATAAAATATTATTCTCGATCAAGTTAATAAGAAGATACATGTCGCCATATATTTGAAGACTTTCAAGGACATAAACAGAGAAAATTAGAAATATCGACGGTTAGAAAATACTATCAATGGTATATTATTTCGTCGACGCTTCTTACTATTAAATAACTAATCTCCAATAAAGATTATGCTTAACGGAGAGTGATATGTTTTATCATAAACAACACATCCAAATATTTTGGATGCATGTAGAATATATCTTAAAACCTTTCAGCCCATTTATACGAACCAGGTGGACTTAGAAAGTGACACCAAGCATATCAAAACTTACCTTAATGAGTTATGAAAAACAGATCTACATGTAGGGACAAGACAACTTTACTTTTTGTTAATGTAACTATTTTGTAAGAAATAAACATGATTTTACATATGACTGTTTTCTGATGGTTATTTGCATTATTTGACAGTAACTTGTGCTATTCATTGTCATTCATGATCATGTCATATCAAACAATGTCTGCAACGTTATTCCCTGCGGTCCGGAGACCGCAGGGTATTGGTACGCGTTTTACTTTTGAGGCATGGAGGAGCACGTGACCAGTTTTCGGTACATGGAGGAGCATGTGATCTGTAAACCGTACACGATTGGTTAATTGACCTTTTCGATAACCTGGCTAAATACCGTTTGTCGTTACTTTACGGAATTAACTCTAAGGAATTATTCAGAATTAAACCTCTGAATTAAGAACAAAAACCTTTTACGTGATATTTCTAATTTTCTATAATTATTTTACCGTTTAAGGTGGAAAAACTTGAATGATTTATTTGAAAATTATCATTGTTTCTTTAATATATGTATCTCAAATTTTACAAACAATAAATTGTATATACTGAAAATATACAAAATTAAAATATTCGTAGTGGCATCTGCAGATAAATATGTAATAAATAGAAATATTTTCTGCGTAAACTTGTGTGTTTACTTTATTTTTATTTATTTTATTTTTTTGCTTTTAATTATTCATAATATGGTAGGCATATTTAATCATTTTCTTAAAAAGAAATAATTGTTTTATGTTCGACCTTCTCCGGTCATCAACAGTCACCAGTTTCGAAAGACCTTCTTCTATATTGATCGATTATTGTCAACTATATTCCTGATATAAACGTTTATTTATTCCCCTCTGCCAAAACGGTGTTGAAAATAGTTAAATGAAATATCTTTATATCATGAAAAATGTTCCCCGCAGGAAACCATTTTACTTGTAATGTGTTGTGCAGCCTTCAATGGTCTCCCTTCATTCATTTATATCTTTTTCTCTGCTTCTGATTATAGGTCTAAAGAAATATTCACTTTACGCTCATATTATATTAAAGTGAGTGATACTAATAGTTTAAAATGTATTCTGGTTGAATGATGCCGGTAGGTTTTGAGATTACATTACATCCATTTAAATACAACGAAAATAAAAAAAATGGAACAAAATAAAACAAGATACCATTGAATAAATGAGAACAAGAATAATGACCGTTCAATTAGTTGAAATATGTGTCATTAAATCTATCACTAATGATGAAACGAAAATTGAGAGTAAAAAAAAAACCACTACAAAATCTTATGACTACCACGAGAAAATATAAATGTAACCTAAAACCAAACATTGCGGAAACTGTTTTATATTTTCACATATTCGTCGGCTTTGACGTGTTCCATATTAACATTAAAAAGAAAAGAAACAGCGGGGAAAAGAAATTGATTATATTATTTATGTTCGTCGACACATATAGTCGTGCTAAATAAGGGACATTTTAGGATATAGTTGTAGTAACTGTTTATTTGGTTTATTTCATAACGGATACAAAAATACAGTTCCGTGAATGTTTTTCTTTCCCACATTGACATTTAATATATCGGGTTATACTGTAATAAAAGATAATATGGTTAATTTCCTTTGGTTGAAGAAATGTTAAAGAAGGATACTCGATCTTTAACTGTTAAAGATAGACTATAATTGTTTTGAAGGAAAAAGGTCTATAACTGTTATAGGATATAATTGTATTCAAGGAAATAGGTGTCTGGCGATTGAAAGGGTTTCATGATACCAGGATGTTGTTCACCTCCGTGAATTTCAATGAGACAATTACTATAATCTCAGACATAGTCATTCTTTCACTTCTGTCTGGTTTCATGTTATATGAAGACTTTAACACTTAGCAAAACTTAATGGGCAAGCTGCAGCAATTGACACTTTTAAGATTTATTTTAAAATTTAAAAGTATGCACCAATGTGATAAGACTTATTATTTCCTGTTCAATTTATGTAATGAGTTTGCTGAATGTAGGCGAAAAATTAAACTAGTATAAGACATTTCAAATGCAAACTAAACGACAATGCCATTTAATAGAATTACATAAACAGAAATAGCCGCGAACGAGAATGCATTTAACACATATTATTATAATATAAGAAACATACATTATAGTTGAAAATGATTCGACGTGCAAGATGTATTAAAGTTTTATTAATACATATGCAATTACATTAAGTGTTTCTCACTGTTATATAATTTCACAGAAAACACGTTCTTCGAAATAAAAGACAATATTTCTGCTAAACCTAGAGGCTTTATACATGTATTATTTTAAATTATTTTACCATTCATACCCCGCATACAAAAATCTATACGTCAGCAACTTATGTATAACATTACATTCATCATATTGAAACAAAATGCTGGTAGAGACGCAACCCGTACAAAGAGATTTTAATTCCAAAACGCAGAATTATATAAAAACACTCAATGTTATTTTACAAAATGTCCTATAAGTTGATTAAGATCATGTTCCAAATAACAAAGACTTAATGTTGTCACATGAAACCCTCCCGGGAATCAAACCAATGTAATTCTGAACTCTTTTTTGTCATTAAATTTCATTCAATTTAACATAACACCACACAAGAGCAGCAAAATCAGTAAATTATTAACGTCTTTTACTATTGGCGGAAATATTAAAAGTGTAACAGTATCCGTTTGAATGTCATTAAATTCTTTAGTGTTCCTGGACATGTTATTTGTAAAAGGTTGGTATGGCGGCTACATAATGTCAACCTCCAAACATTTGTTCTTACACATTGTCTTTAAACGGTCCGTAAAAATTATGTTTCATTTACAGTAGTTGTTATGATGAACCTGATGTTAATAGATCCCCCCTTTAGATAGGAAAAAAGAAAAATGGACATTGTTATCCCTCTTATGAAATGAACTATAGCAAACATGATATCATACCTCATGATGAGCAATCATTCGATGTAATTACATATTGCATGATATTTTTGAATCTTCCCCTTTCAGTATTAGAAAAACCACTTCCGAGGTGAAGTTTATATGTGAGAGACTAAACAAAGACTTTGTTGCGGATGATCTCTCTGCTTTGTCCACGCTAAAAACGTCACGTGACTGAATGATCGATAATGGAGGGGCCGCCTCAAAATATTCTGGAAAGGCCGCCTCAAAATACTAATCTTAATCTTTTGTATGTGTATATATTTCAAATGTTATTATGTACATATTCTGAGAATAAATATGTTTAAACTAATCTTAATCTTTTTTCAGGGGGCGACTCAAACACTTTCATCTACGTTAAATATCCTTTAAATATATTGATAAATATAAGAATTACACTAAAAATAAAAGTGTTCCGTTTTCATGTCATGTTTTTGTTCAAAATTTTTTAATAAAGAAAGTCTTTGGCTATGGTGAAGTTCCTCATCAATTACTTTGATGGGGATGGTTTCTTCAATAAAGGGGTTGTACGGACGGACATAATACACGACAGTAAAATGTTTCAAAGGTGTATAGAATAGTCAGCTAGTATTGTTTAATGTTTCAAAGGTGTATATAATAGTCAGCTAGTATTGTTTAACTAGCACTGTATTATAATTATATTACATCAAATTAATTTTGAGTGGCTTAACTGTAAATCAAAATACATAAAAAGTAAGATCAATATCGGTCGGCAATTAATTAAAAAAAAACAACATTTCTCGGTCAGCTAAATGGTTATTATAGACTTTGAATATAACACAATGAAAATTAAGACGTTACTTTGTGACTTTAAATATAACAGTAAAAACTGAGTGAATTATCTCTTTACTCACAGAAATATTATTTTTAAAACGTCATGTAATTTCGAGTTGTTTTCTATTTCATTTGTTAATCAAATGACCAAAAGCCAATATAACAAAGATGTTTTTGTGCATAAATCATCGAATCAGTTATAACATTAATGTTATATAACAATATGTCAAAACAAAATCATTTTGAAAAACTACATGTACTTCAATTGTTTCTAAAGTTGAATCTACTGCTGTATAAAGTAATGTTTCACGTAAATAACAATTCTCACCGTTTGCCGACATAAATACATGTATGTCGTATTTTATATATTTATTTAATATCACCAATACTTCTCCAGAGAAAAAAGTTAATTACCCTAAAAGTCAGAAGGCATCATGAAAATACAAGCTGGACCTCCTTTATATCGGTTTTATTACTGCTTTGACGTCATTTCCGTTAGCATATGTTCTTATCAGTCGATAACATACATTATTTATGGTTGGCCTGGTTTTGTTTCACGACACAAGATCACACATCTTAACGCAGTCCAATGTTTTTGTTATATAAATACTAGTTTTAGTATGGAATAACCCCCATGTTGATAGAGTGCAATGTAAATATGCATTTTTACTTGCAATATCTGTAGGGGAGAACAGACACATGTTATAAGATTTTAGTGGTAAGGGAGAGCATATTACTGGGCTCTATTTTATTATACATCTGTTTTTTGAAACTAGTTATTTTTATCTGCCAAAGCTTCGAGCATAAGAGTTATAAAGAAATAATTAATTATGAATTTTTATGAAGCGGGCTTTTGAAAATTTGAGATGGGTATTCAATATCAACAGGGAAGGCGTTTGAATATTCAGATGCACGGTTAAAAAAATTAGAAATTATAGAAAGGCCAGGTCACATGTGATATCACAAGCTAGATCTTACATTTTAAAGACAATGTATTTGACTGTTAATGCTTGTAAAGAAAATGCTCCATGGGCCAATAATTTTATTTAAAATCTTCAATTATTATAGCAAATGACATCACCTTTAGTTATTTCATTTGAACCTCAAAGTATCATTTGAATATTTGTAATGGAAAAAGCTTCACATGACAATGTATCGCAAAATACACAACAACATTATTACGTGAACAGACGTCATTCTTTCCCATCCCACGCCAGTATCTATATAATGAATAAGATACACAACAAATAATAATCATCTAAACAATAAAAACATCGATCTCGATGATTACAGAATATATTGCGATACAAATTTAATTATACATAGACAATTTTAAAGCACTTTACTCTCGTACAATTATCAAAAATATATACCCAACATGTAGCACATTTTCAAAGCAACCCGAGCACATTCCCTCCATTAATAAAGTAAATTGAAAAATATCGACTGTCACCAATTACTGACAACGATGTTTCCTGCAATGAAATTATTAATTTTCAATAATGTTTTTTGCATCTTTTTGCTGTAGTATAATTGATTGGAATCGATTGGAATTGGTGACGTAACATCTGTCTAAGAATAAGCAATATTTATAAATGAATTATTCACAGACGTTCTCTGTTAATATATCATTCGAACAGAAAGTGACTAAATAACGAAAAACAATAATTTTTGATTATAATCAGAACTGTTAAATTCAAGGCTTGTGCAAACATATAATCCTGAGAACCTTTCTGTTAAACTATTTGCATCATGCTTGCTCATTTGTCAAAAAAAACACACTTATCAAGTTTATTCTGTATGTTTACTGATTTTGAAAACATATGTCAGCAAGACAAATGCAAAGCAAACTTTTCTGAATAACATCAAAGCTGTTATTGTCAAGGATTGTGTCAATATATGACATATTAATTCATCAATTGTAACAGCTTACACACAATAAGCATGAAATAATCGTGTCTGAACTTCATACATTATTCTTGTTAATCCTACCACATTTAAAATAGACAATATTACGCAATTCATTTTTATTTATAGTGACGTGTTGCATAACTCTTTCCAAAGGCTTATCTAAATAAAAGAAAGTATCAAAATTAAAAATCTAAGATACGTATTTGCTAACTCAGTGAAGATGTTAGCATGCATTACATGTAGCAATCATATGCATATTTGAGACAAACATTTCTGAGACACTTCAAAATTGTAAAGTACACCTTAACAAAATCTCCTCGAAAGTACTACAAAATGTAATGCATTCGCATAAATCAGAAAGCAAAACACTTTCATATACTTCTAAAATTAGCTTTACACAGTGAACATCGGTTGTGACAAAATTAAGACTTTTGCAAATAGAGAGTGCACTCTGAATGACTATACAATACTTATAAATCTTAGTATTTATTCATTATTGTTGACAATATTCCATCATTCTCTTTAACAAATTACTCAATTTACTATTGGTCATGTATATCTGTTGTTACAACCCAAGTCATTAACTCAAATACAAATTATGTTTCTAAACTTGAAAACTCAAACGAAACACTGTAAGGGGACCTTTCTGTTGAAAATGTGTCAGAGTTAAATCGTATACCTGTACATGCACATACCCGCCCTCCAGAGGGTGCCCATTGAATGGCTCATTTTTGCTGGGGTTTTCTTATTGTGACGGCAGAGAAAGGGAAAGCGATAGAAATATCATATTCAGATGCTCGCTTGTTGGTAACTTGTTTGGGGGGTTTCATATTGTGACAACAAAGAACGTGTTTTTATGTTTGACTATACATTCGTGTTCATACCTTTTCTGTCAAGTTGAGGTGAACAAGCTGCATATTTCAAAAGATTGATTTTTAAATGTTGATTGACTTATATTTGATAATACATAGTTGTTAGGTTAAACATATAAAATCTACCTTAAATACAACAAGCAATTATTATAGTATTGCAAGCAATCCACAAGTCCCCTACCGGTTAGAGCCCCAGCAACATTCTGAAGGGCCACTGGCCATTCACTTATGTTTCTATTTTAAGTAAATTTGTTGCAAAAGTTCTTTAAAAGTGATCACAGGAAATATATTTTATGTACAGACAGACAGGCGGACTAAGGGACACTCTAAAGTCATTTTTTTAAACATCCCTGTTATCAAAATATAACATTTTTAAAAGCAAAATTCTTAAAAAGGAGATAACTCTTGAAATAAAGATGCAAGATGTCATACATGATGTGAGTGTAACAAAGAACAATTAGTAATGAAGGTGTTGATAATGAATGTTTATTTTGAATTTGAAGTAAAAGAAAGGTAAAAAAATGAATAAGAAAAATTCAAAGTTTAAGGAGGAGATAATTCTGGAAATATGGATGCTGGAATTATAAACCTTGTCATATTATTATGATGTGGGAGTTTGAAGAAAATCCTATAATGATTGAAGAAGTTGGAGTAACAATTACCAATTTCTCGAAAAAAGTCTTAAGTTCAAAAGGGGCATAATTCTGGAAATAGTCTTGCTAGATAATTGAACTTTCTCACAAATGTTGAGTGATAATAAGAAACAAATATATGAAGTTTGAAAAAGATACATTCAGAAATAAAGAATGTATTAAAAAACAATATTTTTTCATGAAAATTCTAAGTTCAAGGGAGAAAATTCTGATAAATTTTGTGCTAGAGTTGTAAACCTTGTCACATATGATGTGGTTGATGACTAGAAATATATATTTAAGTTTGAAGAAAATACATTAAGAAATATTTGTTGCCATAGCAACCAGACTTTTCAACATAGGAAGAAAAGAAAAGGATGTGCACAATCTCCAAGCTGCCATCTACCCATATTTAAAGTTTCATACAAATATTTCTAGTACTTTTTGCGTTATCACTGGATCTAGGTTACGTGTAAAATTTGCCATATTTTCAGTCTATTTGTTGCCATAGCAACCAGAATTTTCAACATAGGAAGAAAAGAAAAAGACGTGCATAATCTCCATACTGCAATCTATCCATATATCAAGTTTCATAAAAATATTTTCAGTACTTTTTAACCGGTAGGGGACTAAACAGACTTCCCTACTGTTTTAATTGAACTTGACCAATACATTTCGTAAGATATTCATAGAACTTCCCGTAAATTACGTGGGTTACTGACTTCACATGTACATGTAAAGTATAATATTAAATTAAATACAAATATGACACAATGTAAGATTATTTTGACTTTTTACCTTCATTCATCATTTACACTTATATGGGCATACTGCCACTGTAAAAAGTTAAAGTGAGATCTGATACAACAATCAGGTAAGGTACAGGTGTGGTTTCGGTTTTAATTATTTGACTTTTGATATGTTACAACGGGAAAATGTATTGAGCTTGTCATATTTTAACGTTTTCAAAATTAACAATAAATTAGGAGAAGCTAATGTGATACCTGCTACAACAATACCTATTGAAGTGTAATATCATATCGTTACAAACATAATGACAAATACAAGATGTGCAGGTGTGCGTTCTTTTTAATTATTTTTTCTTGTAAAATTGAAAAAATTATTTGATTATGTTTTGTACGTGTTTCATATTAAATATTTATGGGATTCTAGAATACTTAGGTATTCTTTATCACTACGTCAAGAGTATCATTGTAATTTTCAATATATTATATTACATTCGTTTTCGTCTTTATTGTAAATATATACTCACATGTAATACAGTTTCATTTCTATCTTAAAGTAGTTTCATATACATGTATATCTTATCAAATATAATATTTACTATCATCGGAAATATACTCTTTCATGTCAGGCAGAATTTTTCGTCACACATACACCGACCAATATCATTGTGATAAAGCAGCAATGTTATTTTTATTGTAAAGTCGACTATTTATGTTGTATTCTAATTCCAAAGTTGCATGACAATCAGTGCAAGCTGATTAATAATATCTGTCACATGTTACGGTTCATATCGGACTATTTTCATACACCAGCGTATGGATTTACAACTTCATTCAAAAGGACGGAATTGCGGCATGTTCGGCACGCACTTTCATCTTTAAATGCGCCGACATGACGTCATTTGAACGCAGTTGACTCATGACATGCGCCTAATTGGGGTCATTTTAAAGCACGCGACTTATCTAGCATCCCCCATGCGAGATGAAATTTCCAGCATGAGTAAAACTAACACTAATATGCAAGAAAAGAATGGTTTTACTATGTTCTACGCTGTTGACAACAATTTACTGTGGATATAGAAGAATTTATGTAACTTAACAATGAGGTCAAAATGTGACAGCGTGGGCATAGTCGATTCTTTTCTAGTTGACTCTATATAGCAAGCTCATTTGCATGGTTATAGACGGTGGACTGACTCAGTATCACTAAAGGTAGAGTGTATTTTTTTAAAGGTATATACAAGGACCTTCTTTTAAAAGTTTTTTTTCAAAATGCGATGTCCTCAGAAAAGATGAAAACATAAGATAATTAGAATTTGCAGTCTGTTCTTGATATAATTAAATACATAATTCCCGAAAAGAAAGTATAGTATTTAGTTTCTTTGTTATTTTTTTCATAATAATAATTTTCTTTAGCAAAATGGCCTACAATAAAAAGCGTCAAAACCCTCTCAACACGAATTGGGCTAAGAATTGAAGTAAATATAAATTATTTAAAGCAATTTATTCATCATTGTTTTTATATGTGTCCATGTTTACTGTGCCAGTTGATCTTTGTAATATTTTCAAAGCCTCTTTGACCATTACTTATCTTATATTTTCTATAATATGTTTATTGTTGAAAAAAAAACATAGGATCTTCGCAAGTTCAATATTTTATCTCCTGTATCATGACATCAACTATTACACATTTCAGCATTGACTCATATTTGTCTTGGAAATAGTTTTATTTTTTCAAAGATTAAAGAACAGTTTACAATAAATATCGAAACTATTACCATTACATTATGCAATATTAAAATATAAAAATATTGAAATAATATAAACATTTTCCATTGCGCTACATTTTTCAAATAATATGAGTTACAATTCAACAAGTAGCATGAAACTCTTACTGAAAAGTAGGCTTTTGTAATAGTGTATATAACAGAATTAATCACAACACCAGGATTAGTAGAGAACATAAGTAAAAACTTTTGCTTGTATCAAGAACAAAAAGAAATATTAGACCATTACAAAACAATGAAAGCTCATTATTTATAAAGCAAACAATCTTATCATTCAATACATGAAGCAGAATCATTGCACGAAATCGTAATTATTCTTGACTTTTAGGGAAACATTACTGTGTTTGTTTTTTTTTTTTAAATTGTGATTACTGTGCTGACTTTTAAGTCACAATGGCCATATGACGACTTTGCAGCTTTACTAGTGACATAAACAATAGGTGACCAAGCACCTGAGAAGAGCCATGCTTTGATGTCTTTTTAAAATAATCTAAGTCCATAATGAAATGTCTGTAGAGCCATAAATATTTATGTTGATAGTAATTAGTAACATACCCAAAGAATTATACATAAATGTTTTGGTAAGTGTTATGGTCCGATATGACATCTAAATATATCAGATAATGAATTGTTGCAGGACAAAATACTATTATTCATCATATAAATTTATTTCTAAGAATATTTTATAAGAAGATCTAAACGACATATAGTTTTTGTTGTATACCAATTTGAAATACGTATGGAAAATATGCCCAGAGTAGACCAATCCATTTTAAAATGAAATGATAAATAAGACTTCCTAATATTACAAATATCAACTTTGTGACTTCAAAATCTGATTTGTGTAGGCAGTGTATTTTATTTCTTTATTTAAAATTAAGAAATAAAACATATTATTTCCTTCAAAGAGGTAGACATAAAACCTAGACGTCTGCAAATTATACTGTATTCCTATGAATAATAAATAAATGATATTCAGCCTGTTGGTAATGTAATGCGGCAAGAATAACCTTACTGATATAAAGTATCAGATATCTATGGATGCATACCTTTAGCAACTGTTAATCATACGCCACATAAAGCATCAACTTTTCAATGTTTATCAAATTGCAATGGAAATTAGAATATACTTCTTGGATTGTATACACGTATAAATGGAAACGAAGAATATGCAAGGTATCAGGTGTAAAATAAGATGCTGTGGCTAATTTATAGTATTACACTTTGTCAACTATCTGGAAAAAAAAAACAACCTAAACTTAAATGCACTTAGGTAAAATAAAATAAAATGTATAAGTGCAGAAATGAATGAAACTGTGGAGCGCTTTTCTCCTTAAGATAACGGTTGTAATTATACTTATTATCTCTTTTGTACGCAGGAAATAAAAGACAGAGAAAAAGAAACACAGGGAAAGTTCTAAACAGCTCCCATTCTTGACCTATATAATTTGAAATTATTCATGTATAAAATGTGGTAATAGTCAATTATCTTCTATAAGAGTTCCATTACTTGAACATGAAATTAAAGGTTTCATGGATGAGCGTCATTCCTTGTTCATTGATAATTGAACCTATTTCTGTAAATAATTACGTTGTCGTCTTATCTGACACTTGCACTATATTATTATCCGTTTTAAGTGATTTCTTTTTTGAGTTTGCATTAAAATGCAGCTTCTGATAGTCATACAAATAACATGTTTAAGAATTTAATAACTGAGAGATGTTACGGTATTTACATAGTTATCATTTAAGCCTTTATCTGCTGGGAGCAACTGATTCTACCCAAGTAATCGTACGTGAAGTACGTGATTATGTTCTGCACTGTTCGCTATTCAATCAGTAAATATTTTGAAATTGTCCCTAAATATGATGTCCATAGTGAACGATAGAAAAGACCATCTCAGATACTGAGCGAGTTAAGAGTTTAATACAGCGTTCAGGTAAAAATATCATACCATTTCTCCTTTACGGAATGTTTTAAGGCGTAAAGTGTACCAAAGGTACAATTAAATAACATTTTGATCCAAAGTTCTTCATTTTAAGTCATTTACGCTTTGGTTAATCCCTAAAACGTCATTAAGAGTTGTGCAGAGAAGATTCTCGTTTTTTAAAGGACTAACATAATGCATGCATGTTTTAGGCAAATTTGAAACATGTTTTATTATGTCCTTACAATTTTGTCCTTGCTTAAAAATTATTAATTTGCAGTTGGCGCAATGTGTTGTCACAAGATACATGTAACGCTACATGCCCTTTACCAATTGAATGCAAACAGGAAAGACACTGAGTGTTACGCTGTAACTTGTCAGTTACCATAACAAGTAAACTTGTTAAAATATTGAATGGCATGGTGTCACGTTGACAACAATTGAGATTCCTTTGTTATTAATGCAAACTTGAAGCTCGAACGATACATATATATTTATTCATGCGCATTGATTATATACCACAAATGTAGGAAATCAATCCGAGAAAAATGAATTATGAATGAAATGTCACCGTGTAAAGAATATTCTACAAAACATTCTACATGTTCAAAATAAACCTAGGAAACCGAAGAATAAAAAATAAAAATCATTTTGTTGACTTCTTTCCTATTAAGTGTCCGTTTTGAATAGTAATTTACAATTTTAACAATTTTGTAAAGACAATTATGTCAAAACAACTAAGCGTTAAACTTCCCGGGCCCGTCATAATATTGTTTTATAAATAAATAACAAGATATGTTTGTAAAACATGTATGCCCCCTATCAGCAGCCAATTATTCATGTGATAAGGTAATTATGCATGACTTCTGACCCAGTGATCAAACAATTAATAAGGGTTATCAAGTATCTACTGGTCATGACCTTGACCTTTGACCCCTTGACCCAAAACTCAATAGGGGTCATCTGCTGGTCAAGACAAATCATCATACAAAGTTTGAAGTTCCTAGGCCTAAGCGTTTTTACTTAATTGATCAGAAACCGTTTTTACTTACAAGGTCAATGTGACCTTGACCTTTGACCCCTTGACCCCAAAATCAATAGGGGTCATTTGCTGGTCATGACTAATCACCATGCCAAGTTTGAAGTTCCTAGGCCTAAGGGTTCTTTTATTATTGATCCGAAACCGTTTTAACATACAAGGTCAATGTGACCTTGACCTTTGACCCCAAAATCAATAGGGGTCATCTGCTGATCATGACCAATCACTATGCCAAGTTTGAAGTTCCTAGGCCCAAGTGTTCTTTAGTTATTGATCAGAAACCGTTTTTACTTACAAGGTCAATGGGACCTTGACCTTTGACCCCTTGATCCCAAAATCAGTAGGGGTCATCTGCTGGTCATGACCAATCACCATACCAAGTTTGAAGTTCCTAGGCCTAAGGGTTCTTAAGTTATTGATCGGAAAGCATTTTTACCTACAAGGTCAATGTGACCTTTCCCTTTGACCCCTTAACCCCAAAATCAGTAGGGGTCATCTGCTGGTCATGACCAATCACCATACCAAGTTTGAAGTTCCTAGGCCTAAGGGTTCTTTAGTTATTGATCGGAAACTGCTTTTACCTAAGAGGTCAATGTGACCTTGACCTTTGACCCCTTGACCCCAAAATCAATAGGGGTCATCTACTGATCATGACCAATCACCATACCAAGTTCGAAGTTCCTAGGCCTAAGGGTTCTTTAGTTATTGATCCGAAACTGTTTTTACCTAAGAGTCAATGTGACCTTGACCTTTGACCCCTTGACCCCAAAATCAATAGGGGTCATCTACTAATCATGACCAATCACCATATCAAGTTTGTAGTCCCTAGGCCTAAGGGTTCTTTCGTTATTGATCGGAAACCGTTTTTACCTACAAGGTCAATGTGACCTTGACCTTTAACCCCTTAACTCCAAAATCAATAGGGGTCATCTACTGATCATGACCAATCACCATATCAAGTTTGAAGTCCCTAGGCCTAAGGGTTCTTTCGTTATTGATCGGAAACCGTTTTTACCTACAAGGTCAATGTGACCTTGACCTTTGACCCCTTAACCCCAAAATCAATAGAAGTCATCTGCTGGTCATAGCCAATCACCATACCAAGTTTGAAGTTCCTAGGCCTAAGGGTTCTTTTGTTATTGATCGGAAACCGTTTTTTACCTAAGAGGTCAATGTGACCTTGACCTTTGACCCCTTGACCCCAAAATCGTTAGGGGTCATCTACTGATCATGACCAATCACCATACCAAGTTTGAAGTTCCTAGGCCTTAGGGTTCTTTAGTTATTGATCGGAAACCGTTTTTGCTTACAAGGTCAATGTGACCTTGACCTTTGACCCCTTGACCCCAAAATCAATAGGGGTCATCTACTGATCATGACAAATCACCATACCAAGTTTGAAGTTCCTAGGCCTTAAGGTTCTTTAGTTATTGATCGGAAACCGTTTTTGCTTACAAGGTCAATGTGACCTTGACCTTTGACCCCTTGACCCCAAAATCAATAGGGGTCATCTACTGATCATGACAAATCACCATACCAAGTTTGAAGTTCCTAGGCCTTAAGGTTCTTTCGTTATTGATCGGAAACCGTTTTTGCTTACAAGGTCAATGTGACCTTGACCTTTGACCCCTTGACCCCAAAATCAATAGGGGTCATCTACTTGTCATGACCAATCACCATACCAAGTTTGAAGTTCCTAGGCCTAAGGGTTCTTTAGTTATCACTCGGAAACCATTTGGTCTACGGACGGACCGACGGACCGACGGACCGACAAGTGCAAAGCAATATACCCCCTTTTTTTCAAAAGGGGGCATAATAAAAGTTATTTTCAAAGAAACGAAATAGTATGTGAAATTACAGTTAAATGTAAATATAGCTTCATATTTTTCATAAAGGGTTATTCTGCTTTAATGATTTTGCATGGTTGTTTGATTTGTAATCTAATATGAGCAATACAAGACAAATGAATGCTACCATATCAACTGCAAATATTTGAATGAAAATTGCAAATGAAGAAAAGTTTAAACTGCTGTTATGAAACTACAACGAATCTTTTCTTGCTACATAATATATTAGCAGTGAATATAGGAAATCTACTGTTTGTGTATTGGTATGTGTTACAAGTTATGGAAGGTATTTTCAAGCTGTCTGATATCCTGTTTTAGTTTTGATTTTATATTTTTTTCTTCAATAAGGTAATTGTAACAAGATAAATAAAATATCTGTCGTCATACGATTTTTTTTATTTAATAAGGTAAACAATAATAAAACTTACACTTTTGCTATAAGTCAAAAACTGTCACTCGCCACTTATCATCTTGATATCTGAAATAAATCAGAAAAAAAATTAGAATGCAACGAGAAAATCTTTTTATACCTGACTTCCATAAACGAAGTAAAATTTATATATTTTGATGAAAATTTGGTTCAACAATCTTTCAGAAAGACATTTCAATTTCCAGTGGTGTTGTTTTGACATGTTTTTTCAATTTATAAATAATTGACAGCTAATCATTGCATTCAAGTACGAAATACTGTCATTGTAATGCACGAGCATGCTGAGCGCATTGTTTGACAATAAAATAAAGATTTGATACACACACATGTTTCATTATAAAGGTGACATAAAATCAAAGTACATGTTTTTACTTAAAAAGCATAGCTATCAAATACAAAAAGAACAGAATTGTCTCTCGCAAATGTTGTTTAGTATTTTTCCCATTCCTTGAGATTAATGGGAAATTTAGATTTCATTGAAATCCTTAATTAACTTCAGTCTGAATAATTGAATTAAATTGATTACCCTCTGAGAATTGTCATTGACTTGATATATTTTGTGCACTTTGTCTTTAAAGATCGGACAGCATTTTCTGTGTTCGTACAAACATTTTATTTCCTCTTTCGCACTTCCAAATACATTGCTTGTTTTTGTTAATATATATCTTGTATACATGGTTTGTCTTTCTAAATTCTTTATAATCATGCAATGCCGTTGGAGCGTTTCATTTGTACTTTATATCAAAGCAAAGTCAAAGTTAAAGTATCGTTTCTTTCTGTCAACTTACTAAAGAATATTTATGTAATCAGATGGACTTCTAAACATAAAGTAATGCTATTACATGTATTTAAATGATGTTAATAGACCCCCCTTTAGATAGGAAAAAAGAAAAATGGACATTGTTATCCTTCTTATTTGTTTTGGGTTTTACGTCACATCGACACAGTATAGGTCATATCGCGACGTTCCAGCTTTACTGGTGGAGGAAGACCTCAGGTGCCCTTCCGTGCATTATTTCAGGCACGAACGGGCACCTGAGTAGAACCACCGACGTTCCGTAAGCTAGCTGGATAGCTTCCTCACATGAAAGAATCCAAAGTCCCTGTCGGGATTCGAACCCACAGCGGTGAGGGGCAAGTGGTTTGAAGTCAGCGACCTTAACCACTCGGCCACGGACGCCCCATCCCTCTTATGAAATGAACTATAGCAAACATGATATCATACCTCATGATGAGCAATCATTCGATGTAATTACATATTGCATGATATTTTTGAATCTTCCCCTTTCAGTATTAGAAAAACCACTTCCGAGGTGAAGTTTATATGTGAGAGACTAAACAAAGGCTTTGTTGCGGATGATCTCTCTGCTTTGTCCACGCTAAAAACGTCACGTGACTGAATGATCGATAATGGAGGGGCCGCCTCAAAATATTCTGGAGGGGCCGCCTCAAAATACTAATCTTAATCTTTTTTCAGGGGGCGACTCAAACACTTTCATCTACGTTAAATATCCTTTAAATATATTGATAAATATAAGAATTACACTAAAAATGAAAGTGTTCCGTTTTCATGTCATGTTTTTGTTCAAAATTATTTTACTAAAGAAAGTATTTGGCTATGGTGAAGTTCCTCGTCAATTACTTTGATGGGGATGGTTTCTTCAATAAAGGGGTTGTACGGACGGACATAATACACGACAGTAAAATGTTTCAAAGGTGTATAGAATAGTCAGCTAGTATTGTTTAATGTTTCAAAGGTGTATATAATAGTCAGCTAGTATTGTTTAACTAGCATTGTATTATAATTATATTACATCAAATTAATTTTGAGTGGCTTAACTGTAAATCAAAATACATAAAAAGTAAGATCAATATCGGTCGACAATTAATTAAAAAAAAAAACAACATTTCTCGGTCAGCTAAATGGTTATTATAGACTTTGAATATAACACAATGAAAATTAAGACGTTACTTTGTGACTTTAAATGTAACAGTAAAAACTGAGTGAATTATCTCTTTACTCACAGAAATATTATTTTTAAAACGTCATGTAATTTCGACTTGTTTTCAATTTCATTTGTTATTCAAATGACCAAAAGCCAATATAACAAAGATGTTTTTGTGCATAAATCATCGAATCAGTCATAACATTAATGTTATATAACAATATGTCAAAACAAAATCATTTTGATAAACTACCTCAATTGTTTATAAAGTTGAATCTACTGCCGTATAAAGAAATGTTTCACGTAAATAACAATTCTCACCGTTTGCCGACATAAATACATGTATGTCGTATTTTATTCCCTGCGGGCCGAAGCCCGCAGGGTATTGGTACGCGTTTTATTTTTGAGGCATGGAGGAGCACGTGACCTGTTTTCGGTACATGGAGGAGCATGTGATCTGTAAACCGTACATGATTGGTTAATTGACCTATTCGAAAACCTAGCTAAATACCGTTTCCCGGTACGTTACGGATTTACCTCTAGGAAATCATTGTATACACACCGGTCTCTCAAATGACCGGTGTACACAATGCTAGGGAATTAGTCCGAATTACACCTAATTAAGAACATAACACTGTTACGTGATATTTCTAATTTTCTATTATTATTTTACCGTTTGAGATGGAAAAAATTGCATGATGTGTTTGAAAATTATCAATGTTTCTTTTAATATCTATCTGAAATTTTACAAACAATAAATTGTTTATAGTGAAAATTCCCTGAATTAAAACATTCATTTGTGGCATCTGCCATAATAGATAGAGATATTTTCTGCGTAAACTTGTGTGTTTTCTTTTTTTTTTAAATTATTTTTTGCAAGGAACTATACATACAATGGTATTTAATCATTTTCTTAAACAGAAATATTGTTTTATTTTCGACCAAGGCCAAAGATCTTCTTCTATTGATCGATTATTGTCAACTATATTCCTGATACAAACGTTAATTTTCTTTTAATTTTTCCCCCAAACAATGTTGAAAATAGTTAAATGAAATATCTTTAAATCATCAAAAATGTTCCCCGCAGGAAACCATTTTACTTGTATATTTATTTAATATCACCAATACTTCTCCAGAGAAAAAAGTTAATTACCCTAAAAGTCAGAAGGCATCATGAAAATACAAGCTGGACCTCCTTTATATCGGTTTTATTACTGCTTTGACGTCATTTCCGTTAGCATATGTTCTTATCAGTCGATAACATACATTATTTATGGTTGGCCTGGTTTTGTTTCTACGACACAAGATCACACATCTTAACGCAGTCCAATGTTTTTGTTATATAAATACTAGTTTTAGTATGGAATAACCCCCATGTTGATAGAGTGCAATGTAAAAAGGCATTTTTACTTGCAATATCTGTAGGGGAGAAAAGACACATGTTATTAGATTTTAGTGGTAAGGGAGAGCATATTACTGGGCTCTATTTTAATATACATCTGTTTTTGTGAAACTAGTTATTTTTATCTGCCAAAGCTTCGAGCATAAGAGTTATAAAGAAATAATTTATTATGAATTTTTATGAAGCGGGCTTTTGAAAATTTGAGATGGGTATTCAATATCAACAGGGAAGGCGTTTGAATATTCAAATGCACGTTTAAATAAATTTAGAAATTATAGAAAGGCCAGGTCACAAGTGATATCACAAGCTAGATTTTACATTTTAAAGACAATGTATTTGACTGTTAATGCTTGTAAAGAAAATGCTCCATGGGCCAATAATTTTATTTAAAATCTTCAATTATTATAGCAAATGACCTCACCTTTAGTTATTTCATTTGAACCTCAAAGTATCATTAGAATATTTGTAATGGAAAAAGCTTCACATGACAATGTATCGCAAAATACACAACAACATTATTACGTGAACAGACGTCATTCTTCCCAATCCCACGCCAGTATCTAAATAATGAATAAGATACACAACAAATAATAATCATCTAAACAATAAAACATCGATCTCGATGATTACAGAATATATTGCGATACAAATTTAATTATACATAGACAATTTTAAAGCACTTTACTCTCGTACAATTATCAAAAATGTAGCACATTTTCAAAGCAACCCGAGCACATTCCCTCCATTAATAAAGTCAATTGAAAAATATCGACTGTCACCAATTACTGACAACGATGTTTCCTGCAATGAAATTATTAATTTTCAATAATGTTTTTTGCATCTTTTTCCTGTAGTATAATTGATTGGAATCGATTGGAATTGGTGACGTAACATCTGTTTAAGAATAAGCAATATTTATAAATGAATTATACACAGACATTCTCTGTTAATATATCATTCGAACAGAAAGTGACTAAATAACGAAAAACAATAATTTTTGATTATAATCAGAACTGTTAAATTCAAGGCTTGTGCAAACATATAATCCTGAAAACCTTTCTGTTAAACTATTTGCATCATGCTTGCTCATTTGTCAAAAAAACAACAACTTATCAAGTTTATTCTGTATGTTTACTGATTTTGAAAACATATGTCAGCAAGACAAATGCAAAGCAAACTTTTCTGAATAACATCAAAGCTGTTGTTGTCAAGGATTGTGTCAATATATGACTTATTAATTCATCAATTGTAACAGCTTACACACGACAAGCATGAAATAATCGTGCCTGAACGTCATACATTATTCTTGTTAATCCTACCACATTTAAAATAGACAATATTACGCAATTCATTTTTATTTATAGTGACGTGTTGCATAACTCTTTCCAAAGGCTTATCTAAATAAAAGAAAGTATCAAAATTAAAAATCTAAGATACGTATTTGCTAACTCAGTGAAGATCTTAGCATGCATTACATGTAGCAATCATATGCATATTTGAGACAAACATTTCTGAGACACACTTTAAAATTGTAAAGTACACCTTAACAAAATCTCCTCGAAAGAACTACAAAATGTAATGCATTAGCATAAATCAGAAAGCAAAACACTTTCATATACTTCTAAAATTAGCTTTGCACAGTGAACATCGGTTGTGACAAAATTAAGACTTTTGCAAATAGAGAGTGCAATCTGAATGACTATACAATACTTATAAATCTTAGTATTTATTCATTATTGTTGACAATATTCCATCATTCTCTCTAACAAATTACTCAATTTACTATTGGTCATGTATATCTGTTGTTACAATCCAAGTCATTAACTCAAATACAAATTATGTTTCTTAACTTGAAAACTCAAACGAAACACTGTAAGGGGACCTCTCTGTTGAAAATGTGTCAGAGTTAAATCGTATACCTGTACATGCACATACCCGCCCTCCAGAGGGTGCCCATTGAATGGCTCATTTTTGCTGGGGTTTTCTTATTGTGACGGCAGAGAAAGGGAAAGCGATAGAAATATCATATTCAGATGCTCGCTTGTTGGTAACTTGTTTGGGGGGTTTCATATTGTGACAACAAAGAACGTGTTTTTATGTTTGACTATACATTCGTGTTCATACCTTTTCTGTCAAGTTGAGGTGAACAAGCTGCATATTTCAAAAGATTGATTTTTAAATGTTGATTGACTAATATTTGATAATAGATAGTTTTTAGGTTAAACATATAAAATCTACCTTAAATCCAACAAGCAATAATTATAGTATTGCAAGCAATCCACAATTCCCCTACCGGTTAGAGCCCCAGCAACATTCTGAAGGACCATTGGCCATTCACGTATGTTTCTTTTTTAAGTAAAGTTGTTGCAAAAGTTCTTTAAAAGTGATCACAGGAAATATATTTTATGTACAGACAGACAGGCGGACTAAGGGACACTCTAAAGTCATTTTTTAAACATCCCTGTTATCAAAATATAACATTTTTAAAAGCAAAATTCTTAAAAAGGAGATAAAGATGCAAGACGTCATACATGACGTGAGTGTAACAAAGAACAATTAGTAATGAAGGTGTTGATAATGACTGTTTATTTTAAATTTGAAGTAAAAGAAAGGTAAAAAAAATGAATAAGAAAAATTCAAAGTTTAAGGAGGAGATAATTTTGGAAATATGGATGCTGGAATTATAAACCTTGTCATATTATTATGATGTGGGAGTTTGAAGAAAATCCTATAATGATTGAAGAAGTTGGAGTAACAATTCCCAATTTCTCGAAAAAAAAGTCTTAAGTTCAAAAGGGGCATAATTCTGGAAATAGTCTTGCTAGATAATTGAACAAATGTTGAGTGATAATAAGAAACAAATATATGAAGTTTGAAGTTGATACATTCAGAAATAAAGAAGTTATTAAAAAAAACAATATTTTTTCATGAAAATTCTAAGTTCAAGGGAGAAAATTCTGATAAAGTTTGTGCTAGAGTTGTAAACCTTGTCACATATGATGTGGTTGATGACTAGAAACTTATATTTAAAGTTTGAAGAAAATGCATTAAGAAATAAAGAACTTTTAGTGAAAAACCATAAAAACTAGAATCAGAAATCTTGAATTTCAGTCTATTTGTTGCCATAGCAACCAGATTTTTCAACATAGGAAGAAAAGAAAAGGATGTGTCCAATTTCCAAACTGCCATCTACCCATATTTAAAGTTTCATGAAAATATTTCTAGTACTTTTTTTCTAGGTTATGTGTAAAATTTGCCATATTTTCAGTCTATTTGCCATAGCAACCAGAATTTTTTAACATAGGAAGAAAAGAAAAAGACGTGCATAATCTCCATACTGCCATCTATCCATATATCAAGTTTCATAAAAAAATTTTCAGTACCTTTTTACCTGTAGGGCACTAAAAAGACTTCTCTACTTTTTCAATTGGATTTGACCAATACATTCGTAAGATATTCATAGAACTTCCCGTAAATTACTTGGGTTACTGACTTCACATGTACATGTAAAGTATAATATTAAATTAAATACAAATATGACACAATGTCAGATTATTTTGACTTTTACCTTCATTCACCATTTACACTTATAGCATAATGCCACTGTAAAAAGTTAAAGTGAGATCTGATACAACAATCAGGTAAGGTACAGGTGTGGTATTGGTTTTAATTATTTGTTTTTTGATGTTACAACGGGAAAATGTATTGAGCTTGTCATATTTTAAAGTTTTCAAAATTAACAATAAATTAGGAGAAGCTAATGTGATACCTGCTACAACAATACCTGTTGAAGTGTAATATCATATCGTTACAAACATAATGACAATTTCAAGATGTGCAGGTGTGCTTTCTTTTTAATTATTTTTTCTTGTAAAATTGAAAAATGAGAAATTTATCTAATTATGTTTTGTACGTGTTTTAAATAAAATATTTATGGGATTCTAGAATACTTAGTTATTCTTTATCACTACGTCAAGAGAAGCATCGTAATTTTCAAAATAGAACTTTCATCTTATTGTATTTATAATCGTCGTTATTGTAAAGATATACTAACATGTATTAAATTTTCATTTTGTGAAACATTAATGTGATGTTTTTTTAAATTTTGATTGCTGTTTTTCATATTTTTATTTGCTGACTTTAACTCATAATGGTCATATGACGGCTTTGCAACTTTACTAGTGAAAAAACTAAGGTGCTCGAGCACCTGAGAAGTACCATGCTTTGATGTATTTCTTAAAAAAACTAGGTCCATAATGGAAGGTATATAGAACCATAAATATTAATGTTGAAAGTATTTTGTAACATACCTAAAGAATTATACATGAATGTTGTTGGTAAGTGTTAGATATCGTCTGATATGACTATCTATATATAGCAGATAACGAATTGTTGCAGGAAAAAATACTATTATTCATCATATAAATTTTTTCTAAGAATATTTTATAAGAAGATCTAAATGACACACAGTTTTTGTTGTATATCAATTTGAAATACGTATGAAAAATATGCGCAGAGTAGACCAATCCACTTTTAAATGAAATGATAAATACGACTTCTTGATATTACAAATACCAACTTTGTGACTTCAAAATCTGATTTGTGTAGGCAGTGTATTGTATTTCTTTATTTAAAATTAAGAAATAAAACATATTATTTCCTTCAAAGAGGTAGACATAAAACCTAGACGTCTGCAAATTATACTGTATTCCTATGAATAATAAATAAATGATATTCAGCCTGTTATTAACGTAATGCGGCAGGAATAACCTTACTGATATAAAGTACCAGATATCTATGCATGCATACCTTTAGCAACTGTTAATCATACGCCACATAAAGCATCAACTTTTCAATGTTTATCAAATTGCAATGGAAATTAGAATATACTTCTTGGATTGTATACAAGTATAAATGGAAACGAAGAATATGCAAGGTATCAGGTGTAAAATAAGATGCTTTGGCTAATTTATAGTATTACAGTTTGTCAACTATCTCGAAAAAATTACAACTTAAGTTTAAATGCACTTAGGTAAAATAAAATAAAATGTATAAGTGCAGAAATGAATGAAACTGTGGAGCGCTTTTCTCCTTAAGATAACGGTTGTAATTATACTTAGTATCTCTTTTGTACGCAGGAAATAAAAGACAGAGAAAATGAAACACAGGAAAAGTCCTAAAGAGCTCCCATTATTGACCTATATAATTTGAAATTATTCATGTATAAAATGTGGTAATAGTCAATTATCTTTTATAAGAGTTCCATTACTTGAACATGAAATTAAAGGTTTCATGGATGAGCGTCGTTCCTTGTTCATTGATAATTGAACCTATTTCTGTAAATAATTACGTTGTCGTCTTATCTGACACTTGCACTATATCATTATTCGTTTTAAGTGATTTCTTTTTTGAGTTTGCATTAAAATGCAGCTTCTGATAGTCATACAAATAACATGTTTAAGAATTTAATAACTAAGAGATGTTAGGGTATTTACATAGTTATCATTTAAGCCTTTATCTGCTGGGGGCAACTGATTCTACCCAAGTCATCGTACGTGAAGTACGTGATTATGTTCTGCATTGTTCGCTATTCAATCAGTAAATATTTTGAAATTGTCCCTAAACATGATGTCCATAGTGAACGATAGAAAAGACCATCTCAGATACTGAGCGAGTTAAGGGTTAAATACAGTGTTCCGGTAAAAAATCATACCATATCTCCTTTACGGAATGTTTTAAGGCGTAAAGTGTATCAAAGGTACAATTAAATAACTTTTTGATCCAAAGTTCTTCATTTTAAGTCATTTACGCTTTGGTTTATTCCCTAAAACGTCATTAAGAGCTGAACAGAGAAGCTTAACACTCCAGTCTCAATTTTTAAAGGACAAACATAATGCATGCATGTTTAAAGCAAATTTGAAACATGTTTTATTATGTCCTTACAATTTAGCCCTTGTTTTAAAAGTGTAACGCTACATGCCCTTTACCAATTGAATGCAAACAGGAAAGACACTGAATGTTACGCTGTAACTTGTCAGTTACCATAACAAGTAAACTTGTTAAAATATTGAATGGCATAGTGTCACGTTGACAACAATTGAGATTCCTTTGTTATTAATGCAACTTGAAGCTCGAACGATACATATATATTTATTCATGCGCATTGATTATATACCACAAAAGTATGAAATCAATCCGAGAAAAATGAATTATGAATGAAAGAATATTCTACAAAACATAGCATGTTCAAAATAAACCTAGGAAACAGAAGAAAAAAAAATAAAATCATTTTGTTGACTTGTTTCCTATTATAATTATGTCCGTTTTGTATAGTAATTTACAATTTTAACAATGTTGTTAAGACAATTATGTCAAAACAACTAAGTGTTAAACTTCCCGTCATAATATTGTTTTATAAATAAATAGTAAAAGTTATTTTCAAAGAAACGAAATAGTATTGTGAAATTGTTAAAGTTAAATGTAAATATAGCTTCAGATTTTTCATAAAGGGTTATTCTGCTTAAATGATTTTGCATGGTTGTTTGATTTGTAATCTTAATTTCAGAATAAATACTGAAGTCATACACTTGTGATTTGTCATCATCATTCATGTACACAAAGAAAAATACGACGGTGTTTATCTGCTAATTATTACTGCTTACGTACTACAGACATCATGATATTTGCGGCTTTTCCTTCTATACATGCACTTCTTCCGTTAAATGGATTAACCGAGGAAAATCGGTTAAAGCACGAGACTTGTAATTTTGACATTGTGAATTCGATTCCCTGGAGAGGCCGACTAAAATTGCTTGGATGAGACTTTCAATCGGGGTAACGTGTATGAGTTCTTGAACACTTGGCACGTTTACGAAACAGAAAAAACTTCTAGCAATAGGGCACCTTTCTGTATCTGTATCTTGTACTATCCTCCAATATCTAGAATGACTAATACTCCTCTTGAGGACTCGCCCATATGGACAACCGGTGGCAAGTATAAATGTACTCAAATACACTCACATAAATAACTAAATAAATGTATTGACATGATCAGTTCTTCTTTTGTTTTCTTTTCATATGATATTTTTTCAGCTCTCACAATTACTAATGTTGCAATATTTAATTTTTATCTTTTAAATAAAATCTTTCAATCGATATACAATATATCATCTATCGGTTTGATACGACGAAATTAACCCATCAGTCCTACGGTCTCAAAATATGTGTTTAACAGCCAATGTTTACTGCTCAGACTTGCATAACAATCAGACACACATCAAGAATCTAATATGATCAATACCAGACAAAAGAATGCTACCATATCAACTGCAAATATTTGAATGAAAATTGCAAATGAGGAAAAGTTTAAACTGCTGTTATGAAACTACAACGAATCTTTTCTTGCCACATAATATATTAGCAGTGCACATAGGAACTCTGTTTCAAAGTACTGTACTGTGTATTGGTATGTGTTACAAGTTATGGAAGGTATTTTCAAGCTGTCTGATATCCTGTTTTAGTTTTGATTTTATATTTTTTCTTCAATAAGGTAATTGTATTCAAATTCATTAAACAAGATAAATAAAATATTTGTCGTCATATGATTTAATTTTTTATTTTATAAGGTAAACAATAATAAAACTTACACTTTTGCTATAAGTCCAAAAACTGTCACTTGCCACTTATCATCTTGATATCTGAAATAATTCAGAAAAAAAATTCAGAATGCAACGAAAGAATCTTTTCATAACTGAAGTAAAATTTATATCATTTGATGAAAATTTTGTTCAACAGTCTTTCAGAAAAACATTTCAATTTCCAGTGGTGTTGTTTTGACATTTTGTTTCATTTCATAAATAATTGACAGCTAATCATTCCATTCAAGTACGAAATGCTGTCATTGTAATGCACGAGCATGCTGGGTACATTGTTTGACAATAAAATAAAGATTTGATACACACACATGTTTCATTATAAAGGTGACATAAAATCAAAGTACCTGTTTTTACTTAAAAAGCATAACAATCAAATATAAAAAGAACAGAATTGTCTCTCGCAAATGTTGTTTAGTTTTTTCCATTCCTTGAGATTAATGGGAAATTTAGATTTCATTGAAATCCTTAATTAACTTCAGCCTGAATAATTGAATTAAATTGATTACCCTCTGAGAATTGTCATTGACTTAATATATCTTGTGCACTTTGTCTTTGAAGATCGGACAGTATTTTATGTGTTCGTACAAACATTTTATTTCCTCTTTTTACACTTCCAAATACATTCTTTGTTTTTGTTTATATATATCTTGTATACATGGTGTGTGTTGTCTTAATACTTTACAATCATGCAATGCCGTTGGAGCGTTTTATTTGCACTTTATATCAAAGCAAAATCAAAGTTAAAGTATCGTTTCTTTCTGTCAACTTACTAATGAATATTTATGTAAGCAGATGGACTTCTAAATATTCAGTAATGCTATTATTTAAAAAAAAAACGTTTTTAATTACGCAATGTGTGTTAAAGAAATCTAAATGTCCTTATCAATGAATGGTGATTGCTCAAGAGGATTTGTTTGTTTGCACCTTTTTACAGCGAGGTATTTTAGTATAAATTGCTATTTAATTGAACCATTTCATCAAATATAATGGTAATTTAGACAAGGAATACTCTCATACAGTTTTATAAAACAATATTGAAGGTTTTATATTGTATCTAATAGGTACAGGTGTTTTTAAACATTTAATTATGTTTCCTTTAATATGTTTGAATTAATCATCAATGTGGGAGAACGTAATATAAATCTGACCAATTAATGTAAAAACCTCGCTTTGTAAATGTTAACCGTTAGCCATGTACTTTAGTATTGTCGCATATCTTTCTATTGTTCTGCAGGACTTGTTAAAAATTAATGACAGACATTGCCTACAATGACAAAGGTTTTCTTTTATAATTTTATTTCTATAAATAATTACGCTGTTTCTTGTTTCTCGCCGCTCAAATTTGATCTGAAGAAAATATTCCTTTATTATATGATATTTACACGAATGAATAATTTGATGACTTTAATTCTACAGCTGATATGGACTCAGGCGGAAAAATGGAAATACAATGTCTTTTTTAAAAACAAAACAAACAACAGAATAAACATAATCGTATTTCCATGCTTTTTGTTGAAAAGAGTAACTATAAATAAAAGGTATATATCATTTCTTTGAAGTAAAATGCTATGTATTATATTGTTTTTTTATAAAGTCTCATGTTAAATCTTTAACTGAAGAACGTACGGTTTGTCACAAATCTAAACTTATAACTCTTTTGCGTATGGTTAAAGTCAACAATTGTTAAAGCATGAGTTTTTTATACAGTCATATTATATTAACTAAAATAGTTCCAGAAAGACGTTTCCTTGATTACCAAAGAAGGACATAATATGTTTCATACAATAAAATCAAAATACCATTGCTTCTGTAAAATGTTTGATTACAAATTGCGTGTAGATTTAAAAAGAATAGGAAATTAGACTACTCTAAACAGTGACATTGAAAATGTTGCAGAGTCGGCATGGTCGAATCCTCTTTAAAAATTCATGTGCCAATTATCTTCATGGCAAACATGGCTTATATTAAGCAGCTTTGTATGAACAAACCTCATTCAATTTCATAACATAATGCTCTTTGAATTGTTAAGGTGCAATTTTAATGAGCCAGTATCAAATCAATATGCTATCTTTTAATCTTTAAATAATTTCATTGTTAACAATTCTCAGGACGCAGCTGCATTACAATATTTTATTGTCACATTATGGTTAAAATGAAGTTTTAAAGTTCATAAATAGTTATTGCACTTTTATCGCTGTATTAATATTACTTCATTTATATTGAAAAAATGATAAACAATGAAACATGCATTTGTTTGAAAGGAATAATAGTACATTGTTACGTCGAACTTAATGCCATTAATTGATAAGGTTCAAAATAGCAGTGGTAAATCTAATTACGATTGTATTTTAACAATAAATGTCTGCTGCAATGATGGCACGGACAAGACCATAATTTTTTTTTGTTGTTATCACATTAAATATCGAAATTAAAAACAAAGCTTAACAGTGCAACACAATTTTTCTGTTGAAAAATAACAAGAAAACTCTTAACAAACTTAACATATTTAGCATTCACATGACCTTTTAAATATGATAAAGTCAATTTTTATTTAAAAGGACTCCACTGCATTGTTTTGACATGATGGTAATAGTGGGACTCGAAGCATTATTTCAAGACTTGTATCCATTTGATGAAGGGTCTGAAGTTTCAGTTTTTCAAATCATTCATACATCCCAATTTTTAACAATAATCATCACAAATCGTGCAACGCTTTTAACTCATGTCGGTCTAAGTATTGAACTAATTATCGATTTTCAATTTAACTCTGAGACGTTTGTGTATCATCCTTTGAGGATTTTTTTCCATTATAAATGCTACATTCAGTCGATATAAAAATTTGAAATTTTATGTTTTTAGGCATTTTGACCTCAGTGGAGCTCCTTCAATTTCTAAAAGGTTGGTCTTTTAGATACAAGCAAACATAGATCTTTGATTTAAAAAGCTCAACATTTTTAAAACTATATTTCATTTTATATATAAGTTGAAATTTTGAATTCTTGAAGATGAAATCGTGAATTCGTGAAGTAAAAATGTCCCCCACCGGTCATTCTTAGTTTTCGTACACTATTCCTGCGTGTTGAATATAAGACATTCTTTGTCACAAAATAGTGAAAAAATGAAGCCCCAAAGAACGTATAAAAAGCAAAATTGAAAATGTTACAATTGCGTGAATCGACCATACGATTATGAAATCAATCGAATTTTGAAGTCGATAAAATTCATCAGATGTTTTTATATACCATTTAAAGCATCTATAACACCAGAATGGAATCAATTCAAGAGGGTACTCGAGTGTTTGACAAATATAAGTGTTTTCCTGACAGTTCCGAGTTAAGTAAATATCAACACATCAGTAAGATAACATGAGAGAGTGGAATAATGATAATACAATGGCATTTGTGATCTTAAATAAATACAGCTATTGAAATTAATGGACTCGCGTTTACATTTTTGACAACAACATTTCATCAAGTCATCCAATAACATTCCTAACGATATATTCCCATTCTTATCAACTAACATACTGTACTTTAATATAAATATGTCTCTTATGTAATAAAGGTTAGAGTACTCTGCTTTCAAAATGTCTACGTTAAACATTTTATATGTGTACAAATCACATTATTCTGATATAAATAATGAATATAGTGTAATTTTCATGCGTGTTTTCATAAATAAAACTTCAAGTTTAAAAGAGAAACATTTATAACTTGAACAAAACGCTATATAAAAACAGTGTACTATATTGATTTCATAACTTTTCTTGATACATCATTGCTGAAAGAGGTATACATTTAAATGGTTTGATTGCGTTTTACCATTACCACTACAAAACTTATGGTGTAATTTGTACCTATAACATTCAGGCACTATGTGGGAAAACGTCACGGGGTATAATTGGATAATGTTTAAATCATCATCTAATTCTTATCTTTTTATGTCACCAATGATTGATTCTATTCGAGGACTTAAGTTCAAAAACACGACCAGTTATGCCGTATTAGTTTTGCCTAACATGCTACAATTTTCCATTTCATCTCCCGAAACAGAAACGTATCCATACAGTTTTTGCGCCAATTTTCTGTTGTTTGCGATATAATGAAATATTAGATGAGTAGCGCAGGTGCATATTCAGTAACAGGTTGAGAGAAATTACTTTTATTTCATGATAAAAAATAGTTTCTCAATTTTATGAGACAATAGCAACTGACCTTTGTAAAACCTAATACATTTCAAGAATGCCTGTAGGTGTTTATCTCTGTATATTAAAGGGACTTCCTAAGGATTTTTGACATGACGGGACTGGGTAGATTTTTTTTGTTTTGCACCATCTGATGAAGGTCCCATTAGCTTATTCCGTTTTTTCCAGAATAATAATTATAATTGTGAAAAATGACCTAAAATTGAAAAGCATTGCAACGATTTTTTCCTCAAATCAGAAGAGAATAGCTCAAAACACGTTGGTTTTTTTTTCAATTTATTTCTGAGTAAATTTCCTAATTATCGTTTGCATATTATTTTAATTACCCCAGTTGATCTATGTAAGAAATTAAAATTTTATTTTTTAGGCTTTTGAACCTCAGTGGAGTTTCTTTAAGTAATTTGCTAATAAAAGACTACTTTAACTCACGGTGTTAAGGCGTTTACCACAAATTTTCCACGCAACGTCAAATATCATACTTCTGACCGAGACACCGTATCTTTCTGTCATACAAAATGGATGTCAAGCATGCGTACGACAAGAAAACACATGATTATTTGCCCAAAACAAGGTAAAATAGTCGAATTTTTTATCCATCGAATGAGTCATTTAATTTGAAGCTTATAACTCTTTACTACATGCAAAACGCTTCACTAAGTCAAGATAATGAAAACAGTTGGGGCGTACTGTGAAAAATATTGCTTTGATTGCGAAATATTACGACTTTCTGGTGCGTTTAGTTCATGTGACTGATCGAAATGCAATATTATTTGAACCCTTTTGGCATTTGAACCAGTAACACCACTTAAATGACCTGTTCTTGTATTTGATATGATTTGCACTTTTCCACGTGTATACGTTTAACCGTACAACTTTGTCAATAATAAGATGATGATACCGCACTATACGTCCTTACATCAATGCATTTTAAATGTTGTATTTTTTTTCCAGAAACGTCAGTCGAAGAAAGATCGTTTCATGTGGGATTAATGCGTTTGAAGAAATTTGAAAATAAATTAAGAAGATATCGACTTACTAATCTATTGAAACCATTGTACTTATCTGACTTGTATTTTTGACATATAACTGTTTCTATCAAGCTGGGGTGAACAATTGATCAGCTAACTGTAGTTTTGTATAAAATTAATACTTGAAATAAATAGCATCAAAAACCATGGGTATAGATATTTCATTATATCGAATGCGTATAGGATTGTTTTGTGGTGGCCACAAACATGTAAAACATTTACCTACAACATCATATGTGCATTGTACAAATACAAATACAAAATCAGCAAATATATGTTGTACTGTGCGCTCTGTCAGTGTCATCACAGGAATAGTGCTTCTAGCATGTACATTATTATATAGCCAGAATATTCATGAAAACCATACTATAAATCATGATGTTTGCTCCATGCCCATTAAAGCAATATGCTTTAAAACAGGAACAAGTATAAACACTCTGCCGACTTATGATGAAACCACAAGTACAAGTTTGTACATATTTCTTAGTGAACGGTTACTTATCCTATCATCGGATGTTGAGCTTAATCCAGGACCCTCTGCAGAGACTCAATCTATTCTCGATGCCATTGCAGCTTCTAACATTAAAACCTCAAAAGAAATTTATGAAGTAAAACATGAAATTCTGTCAGTCAAGTCGGAAATTGTGAGTGTAAAAAATGAACTATCATCAATACGAGAAAGATTAGATACTGTTGAGGATTGTCAAAAAATTACAACAGAAAAAGTGAATGAACTAGACAATAAAATGTACAATTTTGAATATTCACATGACATTGTTGTAGATGATATAGATGCACTCGACATGAAATTTGAAAAACATTGTGAAATGTGTGATCAACTAGCAGATCAGGTTGATAAGCTAGAAGCAGAACAACGCAAGAATTCAATCAGAATATTTGGTCTTATTGAACAGTACGATGAAACTGATGAAACCTTGAAATCTTTGATTAGGAAGTCGGTTCTTGGTGTTGCCTGTCCTGATATAAATATTGATGATAAAGATATTATGTTTGCAAAAAGAATGGGTAGACAAGATAATGAACTTTCACGAATGGTGCTTGTTAAACTGGCTGACTTCAACACTAAACTGAATATATTAAAAGGTCGTGAGTCACTACGGAAGTTTGGTATTCGTGTTGCCAAATGATTTGACAATAAGGCAGCAAAAACACACTGAAAAGTCTGAAAGCAAAAGGTCAAAGGGGGTATTTTTAAAGGTGGTCGCTTACATATCATACCAAGCACAAACGAGAATGATAGCTCAGGGATACAGAATGGTGTGCAGACGAGAGTTTTTAAGAGAGTCAATCGTTCAATGTCTCAACACTATTCAGATATTGAAAATACACATGGACGTAAGCACATACACTATCGTATTAAGCCAGTCTCAAACAAGTTCACTATAGGATTCAGGTCAAGGTGCCATACAAGATATAACTTTTTTAGAATGGAATATTGAGGGTTTAAGCAGTAAATTAGAGAATGATTTATTTTATTAATTATATAAATCAGTTTGATGTGATGGATTAACAGAAAACTTGGGAAAACTGATCTCAATAAAAGCTGATAGTATTTTTCCTAATTTTGCCAAATTCATTTGTCCTGCAAAAAATTCAAATAAGGGTGGCCGAAATATGGGAGGTGTTATTGTCATGATAAAAGACTATCTGACCAGGCATGTTAAACAAGTTTGTAATAGCTTTAAATTTGGTGTTATGCTAAATATTGACAAAAATTATTTGAATTTGAATCAAATGTTTTGTATGCCTGTGTTTACATGCCACCAAACTGGTTCTCCTTTTTACGACAATGAGCTAGAGACAGGCTTTCAATGTTCTTGAAAACGAACTTATTAGCAATGATTATCTCATCTCATCTGAATTGTTCATATTGGAGATTTTAATGCACGGACTTCAGACTTAGATGATTTTGTTCTATCTGAAAACAATGTTCCAATGTTTAAGGAGTATAATGATATTTTAAATGAAACTATAACAACAATTAGATCCTCTTGTGATAAGTGTGTTAATAAAGGAGGACGAGAACTACTTGAATTCTGTAAAACATATGTGTCTCATAGTAAATGGAGACTTGATCAAGATGCAGGCAAAAGGTGAATTTACATATATCGACTCATCGGGTTAGTGTGATAGATATTTTATTCTTGAAATGTGTTTATGTATTATTTGCTAAATTTGTGGTTTGATGACATGCCTATTTTTGCAAACACCTGCCTGCTGTTATGTTCTTTAAAATTGAAAACAAATAAATAGTTAAAAACCAATTCATGAAATGATAAATTAATTGAATGAAGGTTCTGTGTGCTAAGATTTGACAGTTTAGGTGATGAACAAATTACAAAAAGGCAATTTGAAGCAAGTAATCATAAAATGTTTGATGTTTACTCCTTTTGATGAAATGATCAGTGACGATCTAAAATATAGATTGATTTTATTAATGTTTTTCGAGCAACTAATACTGGCTAATTGTTCTGAATTCAAAAAGGAAAATAATAATAAGAAAAAACAAGATATAAAGTAAATGGTTTTGATCATGACTGTAAGCAAAGTAGAAGAGAAAACTTTAAATGGTTTAAGAAAGTTCAGAAAAGCAAAAGTCTCAGTGATTTAATCAAATATATTGATTTAAAAAATTTTAATAATTTGGGGAAAAAGAAATAAAATTTTTGATAATTACCCTTTCATTAAATTTAGGGCTTCTTGACAACCAAAACAATTTTGGAAAGAAAATTAAACTTTCAAAAAAACAAAAAAACAAGGTAAAATATTTTTTAAATAAATTTATTTTTAAATATTTTTCAATCTATACAAATACCTTATATAAATAAGCGAAAATGATGAATAAATTAGCTAAGGAAAGATGTTTTTTAAAAAAAATTTTACAATGGAGTAGAAATAAGTAAAAAAACATATTTTTAATGGTAAAATTTACAGAGAAGAGTTTAAAAAATTAAAACTGGCTGAAAAAAATAAATAAACAGCAGGAGATTTTAATACCTGAACATTTTATTCAAACAATTTGATTTATTATTACCATATCTGCGTAAACTGTTTAATAGGATTATTTTTAAGTGGTTTGTTTCCTGAAAAGTGGTCTCTTTCAGTACTTGTTCCTATCCATAAAAAAAGGGCCAACTAATAACCCTTGATAATTATAGGGGAAATAGCTTTTAGAAAATTTGTAGTAAAATATATATTAGTGTTTTAAAACAAACGATTAACATTTTTTACAAGTGCATATGACAGATTAACAGAGGCACAAGCAGGATTTCGTTCTGGGTATTCTACTATAGATAATGGTTTTATACTCTATTCTATTGCAAATAAGTTTTTATGTCAAAAACGTAGAAAGTTGTATGTGGCTTTTATTGATTTTAAAAAGCCTTTGACAGCATTGACAGATCAAAGTTGTATTTTGTTTTAAGGGCAATTAAAGATATCTATAATTCTGTCAAAGCTTGTGTCAGAATGGATTCTAAAAACATAGTGAAATTTTTGAGTGTCCTCTTGGGTTACGTCAGGGCTGTAATTTAAGCCCGATGCTTTTTTTTCTCTTTTATAAATGAACTATATGATGCTATAGCATCCAGTGGTATAGCTGGAATACAGCTGACACCAGATACTGTACAAATTTTACTTTTACTATTTGCTGATTGATGTTGCTTTGACTGCTGATACTGTAAATGGGTTACAGAAACAATTAAATATTTTGTCAAAATATTGTAATGATTGGAAATTGTCTGTTAACATAGAAAAGTCTAAAATTTTGGTCTTTAGAAAAAGGTGGCTACTTATCTCGTAATGAAAAATGGACATATAATAACAACCAATTACAATGTGTTAATGGATTCTCCTATGTTGGTTTATATTTTAGTAGTAAGCTATCGATGCAAAAGATGGCTGAGAACAAATGCTAATAAAGCTAAGAGAGTTTTAGTCTCCCTATTATCTTCATTGAATCATTTAATGCCTATGTCAAAAAATGTATTTTTTAAGTTGTTTGATGCTAAAAATTGCCCCCATTCTTTTGTATGGATCAGAAATTTGGGGTCTTGAATATATGTATAATATTGAAAAAATACAGTTGTATGCATGTAAACGATATATGAATGCACCCCTACGTTCTTGTAATGCTGTAATTGTTGGTGACTGTGGAAGATACCCAATGCATATTTTAAGTAGTATACGCTGTATTAAATTTTGGCTTAGAGTTCTTTCTATGCAAGATTATAGATATGTCAAAAAATGTTACCATATGTTGTTTGTATTATGACAGTATTGGATATAGAAATTGGGCTTCTAATGTTAAATTGTTTTTATATAGAAAACGGTTTTTGGTTATATTTGGGAACAGCAGCATGTTTCAAATATAATGTTATTTTTTTAAAACAGCTCGATTTAAGGCTTAAAGATCAGTATCTACAAGATTGGTCTGCTGAATGTCATTCAAATGCTAAACTTACTTCTTAATTAATTATAAATCAGTGTTTGAGTATGAAAATTACCTTGATATTGTTGACATCAAGAAATTTAGATATGCTTTAGTAAGTCTTCGGTCATCATCACACCCTTTAATGATTGAAAAAGGGAGACACATAGGTATTGATAGAAATCAAAGATTTTGTTCTTTTGTGAAGACCAGATTGAAAAATGAATTTCATTTTATTTTAGTTTGTTCAACTTATAGTCATCTAAGAGAAAATTATATAAACAAAAAATATTATAATAATCCAACTTTGAACAAATTTCATGTATTAATGTCATCCAGAAAAGAACAGACAATAAAATGTTTAGCTATGTTTATTTATTATGCTCTAAAGCTGAGGTCATCATTATTGCAGTGTTAACATGTTGATTAATTTTAATTTTTATGTCAATTGATCATAGCAACAATCTAGATTATCTAGATTCAATACTTGAAGGTAATCTCCCTTATGTAAGGGCATATTTGAATTAATACAACCTTGTTCCTGTTTTTTCTTGTTTTTCGTTTCTTCAAGATGCAGGAACAGGCAAATTAAATAGTCACTCTTTATATTTTCGTTTTTATAAAACTACTTATATACCTGTTTATATATGTAAATATGTTGATTACTGTAGATTTTCATCGTATTTGTGATTTTCTGTTATAATATGTAAATATGTTTTGTGTTTATTGTGATTTACGAGTCTTGCTTGTTATGTAAATTACTGAAAATTTTCACTTTATTTTGTGATTATGTATTATAATATGTAATTATGTTTTATGTTTATTGTGATGTATGGGCTGGTGGCCTGAATCGTCTTAATAAAGAATTGAAATTGACATAGATTTGACCTTCGGGTCTTCCATAAAATAACATTTTATTAATAAAACAGAAAGTGAACAGTTTTCCATCAAATAAAACATATCTGTAAGTAGATCTATAATTCTACAATTATTATAAATTATGGTGCAAGAGAAAACCATTCCAGTAATTATCAGTGTAACTGAAATAAAATGCAAGGTGCAAAGTGTTTGAATTCAGTGTTGTGCGGTGCTCCAATATTAGTGTCAGTAGGTCTTTTATCTCACCGTATATTCTCATAAATTTACAACAGAAACACAGCCTTTTGTGAGGAACTTGAATTTATGCTAAACCATTATATATAATTATACGGGCTCGTCAGGTTACAGAAAATCCCACATGGTCGTTATAGTACAGGTATTTTTGACAAGTCCGAGACACGACCTTTTGTAAACACTATTTCTTCGAAAAATGTGATCTTTTGTGAATTATGATGTGTAAGATTAGTAATAAATCGTTCAAGAAATTCAATGGGATAATTAAAACGTTGGAATAATTTTGTAATGTGTAGCAGTAAGATATTTTATAATCTATTTCCTACAATTCGATTAGCCCGCCATTACTATTTTGTCCAGAAAGATACAGTGTAATTTTTTGATGCTGCGCGGAAAAGTTGTGGTAAACGCCTTATCACCGTGTAACTGAAAATTACACGATATATTCTACAAATGGAATGTGCTGAGCTTGCTTTTAATTTTGAATCTGCTATTCACATGTAAATTTATCACTGTTATTATTATCTGTGCCGCTTTTTCGACTCCATAAGTATGGTATTGCATGGCCGTGCTTATACTAAGACGTGACCTCAACTTGTTATACTGAGGATTTTTGACATGTTGGCATTGAAAATAACTTTCCGAGATAAGTATTTCTTTTGATGAAGGTTAAACGCAATAACATGTGTCAAAATGTCAGATTAATCGTTCACAAAGTTTTTTTCCAGTATAATTATTCTTATTGTGAAAATTGACCCATAACTAAAAAGCTTTCCAACGCTTTTCACTCAAAACAGGTTAAGACTGGCACA
The DNA here is from genome assembly GCF_026571515.1 of Ruditapes philippinarum. NCBI lineage: Eukaryota > Metazoa > Mollusca > Bivalvia > Venerida > Veneridae > Ruditapes > Ruditapes philippinarum. Next base: position 226,792 of record NW_026859242.1, read on the forward strand.
AAATAAGTGCCCAGATTTATTTAAGTTTCTCTATGTAAGAAATTCAAATTTCATGTTCTAGGCGTTTGGACCTCAGTAGAGATCCTTTAACGTTAGCGTTACACTATCAGCGTGCCAGTTCTTTCCTTTTTGATATATGATATATATATAAATATTATATTCGTACAGCGTCATTATTAAACTTTTTCAATTTGTTGAATGAAATATTATGCCCACCAGAGGACCGCGTCATATTAGCTCATTCAATAAATCCAGTTTTGAACCTTCATTCGTTCAATATCCTTTATAAATTAATACCTATATAACATCGTATTTGAAATAAACCAAAAGAAAATGTAATAAAGATCAATCTGTTACGTTTTGTGAATATTTGACATTAGATATATTGGCAATTTATGTAATTATAAATTGTAGTAGGGAAGTTTTATTGTAAATTAAGTAAATGTATAATATATTTAACATAATTCTATGTCCACTTTATGACATATGAACGTATGGTAATAAATAAAAAATCAATATCTGTAGAATCGAACACTATTATTTTCCCCATGATGCTATAATGGTCTCATTGGCGTCCCGGACATCAAAGTACAACTCATAAAATCAACTGGTATATTAAGTATCATTCAGTGAATTACTAAATTCAAAATATATATTTTACCGATCAACTTATTGCAAAGTATTACCTTTAAGGACATAAATGGTAACATGTACGAGGTCAGTACTTTTCAATGCCTAAAAAGGCGGGATGGACCTTTATTAAGCCTAGTACACACATGCCCACGTACGCACGGACCTACGCACATACATTTACAAACATACATTTATAGATTATTTCCACTCGAAATGATAACGCAAGGAAGGGCACCTGAGGTCTTTCTCCACCAATATAGCAAGAACATCGCCATATGACCTTTACTGTGTTGGTGTGACGTTTAAACCAAATCAATCAAACAAACAATTCAAAACAACTTAAAATGAAAATTAGAAACAAGGAAGTAATAGCTATTAAATCTGTGTGGGCTTGTGCCAACCCAACCCATTTTTCATTAAAATTGGTTTTCTTTAACATAGATCGATTGGCATGACTTTAGCTTAACAACAAGGGATAGTATATACATCATACTTTTAAACTGTTGTTATTAAGTTTATAATCATAAATGGCTGCAAATCAATATATATAAGCATCAATATAAATTGACACAATTATCTAAGGACACCTCTGGTGTAGTAGACTTATTGTTTACCTTTTTTTCTTTAATATTATTTTTACAGAATCTAAAATAAAAGTATTTGAAAAACGTTCGAAACCGACAGTAGCATATGCTTTTTTTTCTTAAACTACAATAAAAGTGACATCATGCTCAAATTTTCATAGTGAAGTTGAGCTGAATCGACTATATATTTCAAAAGATTGACTGTCAAAATGGTGTTTGACCAACAGTTGATATTGGAAAATGTTTAGGATAAAAATTATAAATCTGCCTTAAAATTAAAAGACTGCCCCACATTTTTTTATGAACTAAGCATTTTAGGTAATTTTTTAACGGTTTAATTTACACAAATTTCATTTGGATCTTTGCGTCTATCTATTTTTTATGCGAACTTACTTATTGATTAAAAGATATTATGGCAAAATGAAAACTTTTTTGATCTTCACCCCGTTCACTCCACTTTATACCCTTGGAAATGGGCATAATGTCCACTCTTAATATGTAGAAGATGAATATGTTAATCATTTTGGATTCTGAAATATTTTCATGGGTGTTGAAATGATAAAATATAAAAGATTTTCAGAAAAATTTGATAAAAATTTATAACAAGTTATAGCTCCATCTATTTCAAGATGTACAAAATTTATGACAATTTATCATTTGTTCCTTATTATTTTATAGTGCATTTAGTTTTTCTCAATTAATGCACGTTATAACATAAATATCGATTAGTACGCCGGGAATATTTAAATCGAAAGAAACCACATGAAACCCAAGTTATTAACTTCTTTTGCATTTCCTTTCAAAAGGCCCAGTGCACCCATTCACACTAAAATAATGAACAATTTAGAAAGTCATTTTCCCGACTGTACATTAATTGTACACTGGACTTGACGGCTAACATTGCCTGAAACAAACTATGTCTTGCATTTCACGTGAAAGCTATACGTGATCTTGAGGACTTAACTTTAATTGCCCTGTTTTTTTCAACTTCCATACTTCTTTTTTTTTTGCACTAAATATGTTTTAAACACCTGTGTTTCTTTTTCAAAAAATCTTAAGTATGTTCGAGAATGACTGCAATGAAAATTGCTAATAATATTTCAAATTAAAATTTTTCAAATCTTATAAAAGTTTTTATAAACGCGTTGCTGAGACAACACATTTAAAACAGAGATAGAACATTCTTTAAACTTTAATTTGTTTTCGGAGTGGAAAAATGGTATTCCCTATGCACCATTTAAAAAATTTAATGTAATGAAAGTTTTTGACAGATCACATGATAACATTTTCATTTGTTTAATATGAACTGCCTCCATTTATAATTGTGTTGACCTTTTAATGACACATTCTTAAAATGAAATCATCTTCAGCTTGTATAATGGTCAATGCAATTTCCTTTTCTTTAATAACAGTCTTTAGTGTAGTCGCATTTGGTATTTCATTACTATAACAGCAAAATTTACAAAGGTGTTGTAAACAATCGAAACGAATATTTTAAGAATGTTATCTTTTAATTCATTTAGAATTTACATATTTTCTTAGAGCAACTGCGCATGGTTCATTATTTGTTCTTTCTTTCATACTCTTTCTTTTTTATTTCACCACCCCTTTCGGTAAGCAGGCACTGACACGTGGTGTGACCCCAGTGCCTCGACCCCGCCTCATTGTTCATGCTTCCAAATCATCTGAATAGCTGTCGCACGTCCAGGTACAATCACGAATCTGTTTAACGAAGCCTTCTTACCTTCTTCGCTCAATTGCTGCTGACTCAGCTGATCATTGCTAGCACAAGAGTCCGTTCGACCACGGTTAACCACTTATTTCCGAGCCAGCATTGTCTCTCGTCCGTGGGGTTTTCGTGCCCGTTACGGCTTTTTTGATTGACTCATAGTTCACAGACAAACTAGATCCATGTGCGAACTGGTTGCTACGTGCTCGTTTTGATTGTTATAAAAGTCACAAAGAAAGCTGTAAATGAAAGTGTTCACTGACATCCACCAGATTATAAACGAAAAATTAAAGCTCAGTGCAGCATGCCTCTTTTACTCCCAAGCCGTTCAAGAAAGAAATCGAAACACTGTTTTATGGGATAATGTTTTTAGGCATGTTTGAAGTAAGTTAAAAACTGACATAAAAGCGTCACAATTACCTTTCAAAAATATTTGCAAACTTTCGGAAATAAGCATTCTTACATAAAACTATCCTTTAACATATTTACAATATTAATTATAATATTTTAATATTCAAGTTCAACGATATGTTAAAAACAGAATTAAATAAAGTAACGATGGGCTAAGAAGTTTCCACCCAATGCATTTCAAATCATTTTGAATTCGTTGCAAAATATTAACAAATCCTTGGATTCTCGAGATGACATTCAATACATTTTTTTTTTAAAATCGACTTGCTCTTGCTTTGAATTCAAACAAAAATTTAGGATGAAAATTGGCATAAATTTGCATTCATAAAAAATTTTAGAAGTTGAATATACAAGTATTATTGAATAACCATTTTCTGATCGTGTTACCATGGAAACATAACTAGCTGCTGAATTTTGATCGATAACAGGAGTTGTAACAATATGTAACTTCAATAATGAGATAGACATACACTCACAAAATAACTCATAATTTTTATAGTTTTCAATTTATTAAAAAAAACTATTGCATGAGGAATAAAAATTTGCCTTTGCTTTAAGGTAATCGTAACAAAGGCAAAGAATGAATAACTTTAGGCAATAACTTATGATTGGCATTAAACGCCTATTATGGTTATGGGACAGATCATTTCTCTGTGGCGTTTTAAGGTCATTATGAATGATACAATTAGTGAGTTAATACACTTTTTGGATAAAACCATGCAATCAATATTAGTATAAACTGATTCCTTTTCTTATTATTAAATCTAAAAGAAAAAAAACGGTGGTCAAAATATTTATACTTCTATACTTTAAAAAAACCGCCATTTTCTAGCTTATTTTCTGGTCTTATAAGTTATATTTGATTGGCCCAGTCAAATCATCAATATTGAAAACGCAACTTTTCATTATTCTTCATTATAAAACTAACAATGGATACAAAGTCTAACCACGCTTAATAGAAATTTCAAATACCGTGCTGGGAAACGACCAAATACTAACAATAAACAATCTTTCTATTCCCCCGTAATTTTTTTTGTTCCAAATTTGTATCAACCATTTTAGGACCGCATTAAAACCCAA
>NW_026859243.1:0-23830 GCF_026571515.1 Ruditapes philippinarum
AGGGGAGAAAATAAACGAGAAAGTCTGTGATTCGATCAATACAGTTGCCATTGTTTTATACCTAACTATTTTTCTTTTTAAAATTAACTTGTGCATTTTCAACTTGTTATATAATTTTGACAAGTGTCATACGGCTAAGAGAATACAGTGTGTCCTGGCTAGCCGTACGTGACTCACATTCGGCTAGAACTTCTGGCTAGCCGTACAAGCCCGTGCGGCTGGCCACTTCCTTTTATATGCAGTATATCTAAATAGAAATGACCGGGCACTTGCAAAATTGTCTACGGATGAGGCAACTTAGAAACACTGATCATTTCCCACTGTCTTTTTTTTTTTAATTTCATAACTTTGATGTACATGCATATGTATTTTTCATAAAAATTTTAGTATGTAATGACGTATACAATGTGTGATTGGCATGCACCAAAAACATAGCAGTTCAATTTCGCAAAATAAAGTTTGAAAATAAAGATAATATAAATAAATATTTCATTAAGATTAGAACCTAATATACCTACGAAATTAAACTGAAAGTCTTAACTCCTTGTCGCTAGTTTAGGCAAGTGCCGTTAGTAATTTTAAGTTATGCATAAACCCATCTATACCCGTTTTGTCATATGTAAATCCGGAATCCGATAGATTATTGACAAAATATCATCGAATATTAAATGTTTCGGGAAACGGGACCGCAGATTTGCGTCGCATATTTTCGATCGTGTAAAGGTTTTTTTTTAAAATGAATCTTTCTCTACATCTAAAGATATCTTTTTATATTATCCGAGTGTATGAACTCAAAAAATATATTATCAGTTGAAACCCAATTTGTTACTTTTAGAATTGGTCAAAAATTTTCACGGTAATTACTAAATCAATATATTTTCAAATATATCGTAAATTTGACCGATTTTTAAACTAGCAGATTTTATTATTAATTACTGAAAAAATACTGAAAAATTAATAATTATCAGCGAACTCGGTCAACATTATTTTAGTAGTATCACATCAATGTTTTAACTAGCTAAAAAGTCAATATTTGTATAATATTAAAATTGATATTATATTATTAAAGACAACTCACTCGGATAATATGTAAATATATCCAAAGGTCGGAAAAACAATATGTATAGCTGGTACGGATTCGAATTTATGCGGTCCTGTCCCAGAGTTCCTATGATGTCTCAGGTCAATATTGCAAAACAATATTACTGCAATGTTTCATGTGTCTGTGGTAATCCAACCAGCTCTTAATTTATAGGGTTGACAGTAAGAGAGAAACATAAATCAGTCCATTGACAGTGTAAAACGTTTGTTAACAAGGTTCGGAGTGAAGGATCTAATTTATTACGGGAAGCAAAACTAAAAATTGAAATTGAAATTTTTTCTCAAAATATTTTTTTTATTTTTGTTTATCATGCGATAAATTGAAATCGACTGCTATGTAGAAATAAATCGTGGCCTGGGCCCGGCATCTCGGGTTAGGCCTTCATTTTTTTTGTAGAGAAAAAACACTTGATATCGGCCAAAGACCATGATATTTCCCATAACAGTCTCGTATATAACTTAAAATTTTGCCTTTTCACGTAAAAATTTCTGTAAAAGAACATTACTGATACAGAAGATAAAATACTTTAAGAGCCTATAATTAATCTAATCTCAAATATACTCTTTCTTTACAACTATTCCGAGTAAACTAACCTGTATCGCAAGTCGGCCCTGTCCATCCATCAGCACACGTAACATGTATACACATCTATCGTGCGTGCGAAGGTCGCTGCCAATTAAGGCACGGGGGAGCTCTGGAACGCACAAATAAATCATCAAAGTCTAAAATTCCACCAAAACAAATATATAAATAAATAAAGAGCATTATTTCGATCCTAACAATATTCAATTTATTGCTGATTAAATAACGTATGCCAAAAATGTTTGTTTGTTTGATTGTATGTTTTTTATATGCTTTTCTCCCATTTAGCTTGCTTTGTTTTAATGAAAATTATATTATGTTATCTTTAAAACTTTGTATTTTATGCTAAAGTTCATCCTTGTTTGTATGTTATCCTCAAATGTGCTTTTCTTGCGGATTTTTGTTTTACTTTGGAATACTTTAAAAAAACTTAAATTATTAAATTATTTAATAATGTTTTAATTATATTTCATTTTCATAATTATTACTAATTTAACGTATTCATTTCTCTGTCTTTTGCCCCTACATGTATTACATTATAAATCAATTGTCGGCTCAATTTAATGCTACTAGAATATAGTTTTTATAACTTTTTTAGCATGAAGTCCTCTGACAATATGTAAAACTTCATGTCATATATGTTTTGATTTAATATTTTGTTAAACCGTATCATATTGTATATTTCTTTTAAAATCTTACTGCTTTTATTCATGGAGGCCTAAGCTACTAGTTCAAAATTTTTACATTTCAGACTTGTTACACGTTAATAAATATGTGCTATGTCTCTATTTACTGTCGGTAAAAAAAGTTATCAGTTAATGTTTATTGTAATTTGTAAAAACAGACTTAAAAAATTCATTGTATCTTATAATTCCCAAAAACTTTACAATATTTTTTCAGAAAAAATACATTGTTTATTGAAATAACGTTAGCTATCCACTTCAAATGTGGCACAAATTAAGAATAGAAAAATCTATTACTAAAAGTTACCAATGTCACAGTTAGTTCCAGCCCAACCAGCCACACAGTTGCCCACGAGTATTGATTCTGTTCGTTTTTGCAAGTCCCGCCATTCTGACATGGATTACTTGCGCATTCGTCAATATCTGTAAATACAACATAAACTAATGCACGTGCCAATACAACTCCTAAAACATGTTACACTAATATCAGTGTTTGATGATTTTAAATCCATATTGACAATAGGGTATTTATAAATTATTTCCGGTCTGCCTAAGAGACAGTAGAATACTTGTTTTCTTTTAAAGAAAATATATAATTTGTCCTTGTTTATGTTTTCATTTATATTTCAAATGATTTCTGAAATGATAGATCCACATTTTATCAGTATTTATATATATGGGTAGAGTTGGGAAAATAAAGACATTTTTTACAGCTTGGCAACTAGGTCAATCAAAATCAAATTTATATTATTTATGTCAATTTGTTATTTTATGGGACAATTTAAAATTATAACATTTTTACCGTTATTTATTTCAAAATTCTACCAGAATATAAAAACAACGGAAGTAAAGATTAAAAACCTGTTTGACAGAGTTTCTCCTGACCAGCCACTGGGACAAATACACGTGTAAGCGTACACCCTCGTCTACACACGTGGCGCCATTCTTACATTCAGAATCAACGCAGTCATCTTTGTCTGAAAGTAAAAAGACTGATGGTCCTTCATACAGTCACATTGATATTTTATGTTATGTTTATCAATATAGTTCATTTAACTGCCTCCACATGAAGCAGACAATCATCTAATGGTCATCTAAAGATCATCTGCGCACCCCTGTAACAGATACCCTGCTTTGAGCTCTATTAGAAATGCCCTATATATATGTAGATCATGTAGAAAAACATCTAGACTGGATTTGTTATAATAACTAGTCTTTAAGATAAAAGGATAAGAAAAAAGAGATAAAAATAAGTGAAAACTCACGAAGTTCAGATTCATAGATCACATGCCCGGGTTTTTCCAAAAGTCCATTTATTACACCATATATCTCTCCGTGCAGCCAATACACGTGTAATCAGCACTGTTATATGACACACATTTACAAGCGGAAGTCTTGGAACAGATATCTGTACACAATGTTTTACTAGGAACCGCCACAGTAAATGCTATATCGCCACTGGGACATCCTTTGTCACGAAACTCTTGACGAACATAATACTTTTCAGTAGCACATGTACCATGCACTTCTGAATTCATCTGATTTAAAATTAGAAAAAATAAAACAAGAACGTTAAAATAACATTTCATGATTTCTCTACTAGCCGTAGCAGCTTGAGTGTTCCAATCTAAGAACTCATTCAAGTCGTAGATATTTAATGTAGTGTCTAGAGAGTTACGCTTTCATGAGCACCTGACAATAATTGATGACATTAAATTAACGTGTTAATAAGCTTAAAAAATGTCTTTCACAAGTACAATTAAAATAAACGTTACCTACCCTTTGGAAACCAATTTATCTAGCATATCCCTACTGACTATAAAATATTAGTAATTCTCTTTGCAACATTATTATAATGGTCATCCGAGGTGTCAATAATGAGCGAAAAATGCAGGCTTAATAGCAGAGATTATTCAAGGTATAGTTTTGCAGTTGTTGTACAGATGCAAGTAGCATTCTGTAGATTACTTTAAATACTTTATATGAAAGAAGTATTGAAAATTAGTGATTTTTTTTGTAAATATAAGATTGCGATAATTGTCAGATGATTTTACCGTAAACCTTGTTAAATCTTTGGCGTAAATTTGACAGAACAACGAGACTTTAAAATGATCTTGAATCAGCTTAAAATGTTGAATTAAAGAATAAGATATCCATTAAAGATAGCATGGCCATTCATAAATTGTTACCGTCATTGAAATGATGCGTTTGTATTAATAGTTTTTATATAACTATTGAAAAATTCCGAATTATTGGCCAATCCCTTGTAGCACTAGAATTTTTCGTGTTTTCATTTAGTATAAATGTAGTCAACGGTGAAATCATATAATTATTTATTTATTTATTATTCATCGTGCAATTATAAAAACTAGGCTAGTCAGAAAGGTTATAAATATTAATGTGCTCATTAATTTTCATTACAAGTATCGAATGACTTTTACGAATCCATTACCATATCTACATGAGAAAATACCTCTCATTTTGTCACGTGTCAACGCTTTGACCAATTTATGAGATAGGGGTTATTGCATGGGACATTCGGCTACATATCTTTATATCGCATCATTCGTTCACACAAATTTTATTTTACGTTTCTTTATTTTACGTTATTTGAAATGTATTTCAGAACTACTTTAAACACGAACGACACTGTTGAATTTATTCGTAGAACTTGCAGCTCCAATGCCAACAACGTATATCTGGCTTATAAACATAAGCTTTGTATTTCGGTGCCATGTTGTATGGTGATATATCTATGACATATCGTAGAAAATTCAAATGCACTTTTTGTTCCAGTAAGACAATGATGGACACCTTCTGTTATATAAAAACGTTTTAAATATGTTATGTATACAAAGTGTTTTTATGATTAAGATATCAAATTTCAGCGAATTTCTGAGCATGAATAACTTTATTTGTGCGTTTGATTTTTATCATTGGCATAGGTACCTACAGCTTAAGCACATTATATGAAAGATAATACATTCATTCATTCAAGGCAAGTTCGTGATTTTATAAAAGATTTAAAATTTGTATTTTAATTTTTAATATGTACAAGCGGGGAGTCATAATTATCTTCTTTTTATTATAACTATATAACAGATATTCAAAATGAGTCTCCCGTGTTGAACGATAAAGTATCGGTAATTCTGTTATTGATTCTAAAACCAATTTAATATTTCTATATTTTAAGAAAATAATTCTTTTCTATAAAAAAATGTTTTTGCGTGTTTCAAAATATAAAATAATATTGATTTGAATGCCGTGCTTGACACGTCAATGAATAAGTATTTATTTTACCGTGAATTACGATACATTCATCATAAAAAAAAGTTGTGGCTGCTCGAGGAATCAAATGTTACTGACATGTAAACATTAAACTCATTTTACAGAATCTCATCTTAAGTGTTAAATTAAATATTGCTAAAGTACATAAACTGGTTCAACCTTAGTAATCAGAGAAATGCAATTCGAAAAGCTATTAGATTACAATATAATATTCATAGCAATTTTTTAGTTCAGTGATGAAGTTGTGTTTGTTATAGTTTCGTGAATTTTATATTCACGAGAGAGGTTTCCCGAGGGAAAAACCTTTAAAAATTGCAATAAATAATTTCACCTACATTTAATATGTACTATACAAATAATTTTGGTGATGTTTTACATTATTTGCACAGCTCATTATAGCACATTATGCTCAGTTTCATGTCAAAGAGCTTACACAATTTGACTATTAAACACAACTCCTTGTAAAGAGCGGCAAGGTTTAGTTATCTAGGATGTAACATTGGTCGTCTAGTGTCCCAAGGATCACAACTGGCCCAATCCAATGGTTCACTTATTTCTAAATGTAAATCAAAAATCATCCAAATTTATCACATGTGTGATATATTCATTTCCTTAATTTTTTTTTTTTTTTTGTCTTTTGTGATATGCTGTTGGTCTGCTGAATGTAACAGTAAAAAGCATATAGCTCATGTACCATTTGTGTTATAAAATCTTTGGACTATGAGTTATAACATTGCTAACATCATCAACATCAACACTTTTATCATTGCAATTAACATTCTCCTATCTATCATGAACAACAAATCATTCTTTAAGTATTAAAACGACGACCTTAATCACGAAAATCAGCAGAATGTGTGTCATCATCATCATCATCATCAACAACAACAACAACAACAAGAATAACAACAAGATGATTATTTCAATTACTGAGATAACTATTATCACATTGAGGTTAGCAGCATGACATCCATCATCAGCATAATAATTATCATCATCGCATCAACTTGATCAACAGGATAAACTACACGTGTTATAAATTCGGTTGATATCAAATATTCGATATGTTACGTATACGGCTTAACAGGGGTTCAAAATCACATTTCCCCGGCGTGAAAAATGTTCCATTTTTTTATTTTACACAGGTGGGCGATATTGATCTATGTCTATCTTTGATCCTTTAAAATTGCATAAGTGCGTTTATGACGGAACCAATTTTATTGAAAAAAAACATCACCATCACAAATAATTCGAAATACACACACCAATGTTACGCATAATCTTTCTGTATATTTGTGTTTGAACGAATTCACATTATCTTAGACAAACTGAGAAAAAAAGAAACTAATTATGAACTAATTCCTTAAATATTTATAAATGATTAAATAAAACTATTGTAGATAGCGATGTCTATTTCAATTAATTAGTCATAGAGATAAACCAATTGATTAAAACTAATAAAAGGCCATTGATACTTTATCCTTGCGAGAAATTGGAAATAATAAATCGGGCTTTGGTCTAATGTTATATGTATCTATCTGTCATGGTTTGTGAAGGAAAAAATCAACAATACGCTTCAGTATCTTAATTCATCACTGCAACAAACATGTTATTGTAATAATTCTAAAACAAAAGTTTTTTTTTCAACAATAATGTACGAAAATAACGTACATTCTTTCAAATTGTGAGATAGGACAAACTCTAAGTATACTTACCTTTTACTTAAAACAATAAAACGTAGTTCTTTAAATAAAAACAACAGAACATGAAAGCTCAACCAGTGCAAACGCATTATGGTAAATGAACACCATTGTCAATTCCACATTCGAATATAAACATGCGCAAACATACAACTAGGGCTCAGATCCGGATAGCGAGCTCGGCTCCGTATGTCATTTATAAAAATATTAAGTGTGGATTTTTCCTTCCTAGGATTAGACAAGAATGAGTTATGTAATATTTTAATAACGGTTTTAGAGCATGCTCATCAGCTGAAGAAAGTAGCGCTAAACATTTAAACTATAACATGACACATAAGAATAAAATAATTTGTGTGCATATTTGGACCTTTAAATAAATGCGTCTTCGTTAATTGTTTTATATATTAAAATAGTACATTTTATTATTCTGAATTTTGTTTTATGACTAGAAGCATTCTACTCAAAGTACAAAAATGTAAAAATTTCTTGTTTGAATAGTTTCAAGGCCATTCTGTTCGCGTTTTTACATCATTGTTCTAATAATTGATAAGCACTTGATTTTATTGTTGGAATTAAAGTACAATGATACAACCTTTTAAACAGCCATAGCCCGTACTTTATATGAGAATAATTATATATTGATTTAAATACGCTTATTGCTCAGGATTTAAAACGGCTAAACATATGTAGTTGGTGACATGTGGTTCAAGTTATGTTTCATCTCTCACGAAAATCCTCAATAAAACCGGTCTATTATTTGAAACATTTAAATTATAGTTTTTGTTATTTTCGGGGGATCTCCTTTTAAGAAATGTTTATATTATATTGTAATAAAATACAGGTCTGATTCTAGAATCATACAATACTTATTTCAAGTCTGTTTCATATGAATAAGAATCATAAAATTTGATTTGCTCTTTGTTTGTAGTACATACTTATTTCTGACCTTGGCATTGACAGATATTATCGAAGTGGAAACTAGGGTTAACAAACCTGATGCACGTTAAATTTAGAGTCCTTCAAATTTTCTCCTTACCAGAGGTTAGAGGAAGTGTGACGGAATTAATCGATAAGGATCATGGCTCTGTTTCACATGAAGATTGTTTATAAAAAGTCCACCCCAAACATCATCATCTTCACTTGATATAGTCTATATACGAAAATCCTCAATAAAACCGGTCTATTATTTGATATAGTATATTGAATAACTTTCTATTTTGTGTCTACCTGTAACTAAACTTAATGACTTTGATATTTGTAACATACCAAGTAACACGGAGATCCGAAAGATCTATGCTTAAATTTGTTGGCATCGGCATTACACAAATAAGTCTATAATTGATTAGCTTCATATTGAAGTATTGAAGATTGTTTATTAAAAGTCCACCCCAAACATCATCATCTTGACTTGATGGCGCCCTTGAGATGGCCGCTGGAGAAATCAAGGGAGTCGCGGAGAATGTTTTTTGTTTATAATCACCATGTTGCTCAACATTTACTTTATACAAAAAACATTAATGTGAAACTGAGTGCAAAAAATAGTAGTGTTAATAACACAGTTAGTAAAAAATTTACATAATTATCAAAGACCTCTCAAAAATTTAATTAAATGTAAATTTTATTACCATATCCTCTTTATTTCATCTCCGATGACAATGCAAGCAACAAAACGTCTTTCAAAATGGCAGTATACATATTTGCAGCCTAAAAGCTAGATTTTCTTGTAAACTTTATTGAATAGTTTTTTATTTTGTGTTTATCTGTAACTAAACTTAATGACTTTGATATTTGTAACATACCAAATAACACGGAGATCCGAAAGATCTATGCTTAAATTTGTTGGCAGAGGCATTACACAAATAAGTCTATAATTGATAAGCTTCATATTGAAGTATTGTTAATGTGTTCGGGGTAAGATTTGAAAATTTCTCTCAGAACAACGCCTTTCTGTTAGATACTAAGTACATTGATGAATATTCCTTCTGATCAATCTTTGATATGAACTATGAATTGATATATCAGTCAAACGTTGCCAATATGAATATTTAATGACAACTGGCGATGCTAACGCCTATATACAAGATCTTTTAAGAATTTGCACCCGATAACCTCTTCAAAGTAAACAACTTGTTCGTTTAAAGAAGCACTTAGCTTAGGAATCCCTCGTAGTCGCACGTTTTCTGTCGATTTTGTTGTTTTTTTTGTTTTGTTTTTTTGTTTTTTTTACGTCGCACTAACACAGTATAGGTCATATGACGACATTGCAGCTTTACTGGTGGAGGATTCTTTTTTGGCACGAACGGGCATCTAAGTAGAACAGCCGACATATCGTAAGCTAGCTAGGTAGCTTCCTCATATGAAAGTTTCCAAGTCCCTGTCGGGATTCAAATTTAACTGTTTTGTATATAACAACTGTGAGACTTTGAGATTGATTTGGGAATAAGCATGGTTGTAATAAAACATAGGTTTAAAACAAAAGTTGCCTGAGAAATGTTATGCATTATGTTGTTTGTGAACCAAATAATGATTAATAGAATACTTTATTTTATGACAAAATAAATTAAGATAGTTTCTCAAAGAGCATGGGTATAGATAAGGAGAAATAAACTGTGGGAACCGTAAACAATTGTTGACATATTATGTTGATGACGATTTCAGAACATTCTCCAAGGAGTTAATACGTATACTGATGACATCTTTAGAAGGACGCTGCCGGAGATTTATTACCCAAAGGTGCCCAAATCTGATAAAAGCATGCATATATTATCAAACTTGCAAACATAACATCCATAAAAGTTCTAGGAATCAATTTAATTTATCATGTGCGTATAAGTAGACAAATATGGTACAAGTTAAATATTTATACGCCGGCAGTAGATTTTTTGTCACAGTCACTAATTAAAGTTACACAACTTGTGAAATATGTATACAGTATAAAATGTAAGAATGGGCCATATCTAATGCAGGAATAAAGGAATTCTAACTTCCTTTGATCTTGCATAGTTACGTGTTGTGGCAATCATACATGAACATTTTATGTACACGAGGTCACAAAAATTGCACTGTGTGTATATTATGAACAAAAGTTCTTAGAACACGAAATATCCTCCCTTCATACAGTATATTAAGTTAATATTAATTGTTGGTGGTCCTGGTGGCACAGCGTGTATTGCCGAATTAGTACCTCGTGGATACAAAGTTGCCCATGTTCCTCGCCAAGGCCGTGGTGGTGGAGTAGCGGTTATTTGAAAGGCACCCCTAAAACTTACTATGCTTGCATTCAGTCGCAATACTAATGTTACCTCGTTTGAATATATGGACTGCAACATCACTGTAAAAAAACTTTTCTCTACGATAAGCTGTGGTATATAGGCCGCCTCCAAACAAACACAGCGGCTTAAAGACCAGTACATTTCTTGATGATGAATTGCAGAAAGTTCTTGCAAACTTTACAACTGCTGAGAACAATATTATTGTGGTGGGCCATTTAATTTACACCTGGACAATCTTTAAAACCTTTAAAGCGCAATATTCAAAAGTGTCTTGGAAGCCTGTGGCATGCGACAACACGTCACAGAACCATGTGATGTAGCAGTTCACATACTTAATGTGCTCATTACCAGAGATACAGATTCAACGGTATCAAATGTAGATATATCTGATCCTGGACTCCCAGTCAATAATGGAAACACGTCTCATGATCATTTCGCTGTTGTATATAATGCTAGTGTATCAAAACCACCACCAGTACGAAAAACTGTGACTTACAGAAAATTAAAATCAATAGATGTTAATGAGTTTAAAACAGATATTTTGACATCAGATATTTTAAATAGTGTTAAAGAAAGCTCCAATGTTGATGAACTTGTTGATGCCTACAACAACGGCCTTTCTATCCTTCTTGACAAACACGCAAGCCCTTAAGTCCAAGAGCATTGTTGTAAGACCAATGAATCCATGGTATTCCCAAGAAGTACATAATGCTAAACATTTAAGACGTCAGTTAGAGCGAAAGTGGCGCTTGACGGATTGAAAATAGATCACTTAATTTATAGAAACCAATGCGCTGTTACAAATAAGCTTCTAAATATGTCCAAAGTCAAATTCTACACAGAGAAAGTAGAGTCATGTAGTCGTGATATGAAAAACCTTACCAAAGTGATCCGGCATTTGGTGGGTGCAAACACAGATGTTGTGCTGCCATCTGGTAAACCTGCAAACGTTCTAGCACAAGACTTTAGTGACTTCTTTGTAGATAAGGTTGAAGGCATACGTAATGGAATAGCCAGGACCAAACAGACAATGTTGTCCCTGAAGCACCTTTCAATGGAGAGCAATTTTCAAACTTTTCAGTAATCTCTGATATGGAAATTTCAAAAATTATTCGCCATTCGCCAAACAAATCCTGTGAACTTGATCCCATTCCAACATGGCTGATGAAAGATTGTTTAAATGAACACAAAAATCATAAACACTTCAATTGAGAGGGCCTATGTACCACCCCCTTTTAAAAGTTCTTGAGTCAGACCTTAAATCAAAAAGTCAGGGTTGGATCAAGAGGTTATGAAAAACTACCGGCCAGTATCTTATTTACCGTTTGTCTCCAAAATTCTCGAGAAAGTTGTCGATTCCCAACTTGAAAGACACCTATCTGCACATAAACTTCATGAAGAGCGTCTGTCAGCTTATAGGCAGTTTCATTCAACAGAATCTGCTCTATTATGTGTACAAAATTACATTCTCCATTTTTTTGATCAGAATGAAGCAACTGTTCTAGTAATGTTGGAATTATCTGCTGCGCTTTTAATACGATCGTCCATAGTACCCTCCTTTGCCGGCTCGAACAACACCTCGGAATATTAGGCAAACCTTTACAATGGATGATATCATATCTGTGTGAGCGTCAACAAACTGTCTGCGTCAATGGTGAACTGTCAAAACCTGTACGTATGACATTTTCTGTGCCACAATGGTCCGTTCTTGGTCCGAAGAGTTACATCATGTACACCAAACCTGTTGGCGCGATCTGTCGGAAGCATAAACTTCAACATCATTTCTACGCTGATGATTCGCAATTGTACATGGCATTTAAACCAAAGGAAGCCATTTTACGCAATGAGACCTTGCGACGGATTAGAGCATGCCTGAATGACATCATACTATGGATAAATAATAATTTTCTGAAACTCAATGTGGACAAAACTGAGGTGATCGTCTTTGTACCAAAACAAAGTGATATTGAAGATCTTACTGTAAGAGTCGGTGATTCTGTTATAAAATCATCAACAACTGTTAGAAACCTTGGCGCCGTATTGGACTCTCATTTAGACATGGAACAACATGTGAACTCAGTTTCTCGTTCATGCTTCATGAAAATACGACAAATAGGTAAAATTCGTAAAAACTTGACTGTTGATTCAACCGGAACCTTGATAAACTCGTTAGTGACATCAAAATTATATACTAGTAACTGTAATTCGTTGCTATATGGATCTCGAAAGTACGTTCTCAACAAGCTCCAAAATGTGCAAAATACGGCTGCTCGTGTTATTCCCAAGACACCGCGAAACTGCTTCATAACCCCAGTTTTATAGGAACTACACTGGCTTCCTGTGCACATCAAAGTCGAGTACAAACTTTCTACATATGTGTATTAGGCGCTTCATGGACAGGCACCTAAGAACATACGAAACATGCTAGACATTTATACCCCATCCAGACAACTTAGGTCCCAGAATGATTGCTTAACACTTGTTGTACCGCGTAGTAGGACTGTGACTTATGGTGGTCGTGCCTTTATGACGGCAGCCCCTAAACTCTAGAATGCCCTACCTAGAACACTTAAAAGCTGTGAAGTTCTAATTGTGTTTAAGAGAGCACTTAAAACTCACTTATTTGAGAGGTTTTATTTGGACTGATTATTTTTTAGGCTCTTACCTGAATTTTATTATTGATGTTTGTTTTTTTTAACTTTTTTAAACTTCATTTGATTTGAATTTATAACTTGAGCGATATTGATATTTTAATTTGTTTCTTTTGTTGTTGTTTTTTCTTTTAAATATTGTATCATTTATTTGTACTTTTGAACGTGTCAATGTGCATGAAAAAAGTGCTTAAGAAGTTTGGCCTAGAATAATACATTCTGTTAGTGACCTTTGACCTACTAATCTAAAAATCAATAGGGATCATCTGTGAATGATGATCAACTTCCCTACCAACTTTAATGATCATAGGACAAAACATACTGAAGCTATCATCCAAAATGGTCTTACCATTTTTGGCCACTTGACCTAGACATACTAATCTCCAAATCAATAGGGGTCGTATACCACTGATAATTAAATGATTCTAAGCAATTTTTAGCATTTTGGGTCATTGTGACCTTTATCTTTGACCTACCGACTTCAAAATAGATAGGGGTCATCTGCCAATGATGAACAATTTCCCTATCAAATTTCGTGATCTTTGACTTAAGCATACTCAAGTTATCATCCGGAAATGGTTTAATTTTCGGGTCAATGTGACCTTGGCCTTGGACGTAGTTTTCCACCTCCATATCAACATTCATGATCCTAGGTCAAAACGTACTCAAGTTATCCTTCGGAAATAGTTTAAACACTTTGACCTTGATTTTTGACCTACTGAAGCCAAAATCAATACTTCTGCAAACTGCAAAATTATTATAATTTTGTGAAAAGAAATTATGCAAATAAATGGCGATTAAATCAATATTATGATTATTTTTGATAATAAATATAATTAGTTTCTAATATTATTTGTCTGCAAACTGCAATTTTATTGTAAAATTCTATTCAAACGCTATTATTTATATTTTTTTAAGTCAATTCCGCTCACTTTCGTCAATAAAGTCAGCAAACCCCGATGCGTGTGTAAACCATGTGGTGTAAATAACGCATTTTCATTGGATGTTGTTTTTCTTTACCGAGAACTTAAGTCACGTGTTTAAATTAAAGCATTTACTTTTCATTTTAAATTATTTCATTACGTTTTTTTTTACTTATTATTATAACTTAATTATATGTTGCTATTTGTCCATGTTTAAAAAAATATGAAATAAAAAAATAAATGACAATTATCGCGAGTCTCATTCACGCAAGATTGGGCCAAAACAAAATGATATTGCGGTTCCAGTGACCTGACCAACCCTGTATTTTCTCACCTAAATAAAATCTAGAATATTTTATTGCAAAAATGGAGTATCCTTTACGAGTAAATACAGTTAAATTTAAATAAAATTCTAATTAAAAAAGAATAAAAAGTTTTCCCGACTTACCTACCCTATTATTTTTCAGCATGCTTCCAGAACCTCAAGATCACTTTGTTTTGGCCTTATGACGTCAACCACACAGGCTTATTTTTCCCCATGGAATTTTTATTCTCTCGAGCCTCGAGACCGTCGTGTAATATGTGGTGACAAAGGTACCTATTACTTGGGTACCATATGCCACTTTACATGGAATGGCACGGAAGTGTCACATTAAAGGTTCCATTATAACCGCCATGTGCACACATCTGCGGATGTTTCTAAATACAAAATTTTGCCATTTCATGTTTAAATGTTAAATTCTGCTTACGTAGTTTTGCCGTTTTGGACTTTCTTTAGAGATTCTTATTTTCTCTATTTTACTTAATTATCAAACCCCGTTGAAATGATCATAACAATAGACATTAACAGTAGACTGAAATGTATCTGTTGCCTTGATTCAGTTTTTACGTCATAAATTTATGTTCAATATCAAATCAGGTTGATTTTTTGCAATAAATGAATGACATTAAACGATAGATATTAATAAATAGAAAAGTAAAATTCAAAACATGGCACTTGTATACTGCATAATTCACATACCTCATTTATTATTTATTTGTAAGTGCGTATACCAATTGGGAGCATTTTGCAGGTGTGCGATGGCATAGTATTCTACCATTAGGATAAAAGTGATAAGATATTCACATTAAGCAATTACTGTTCACTTCCCCTCGGAGGGTGCTCGTCGCTGAGAAGGCAAGGGCATCGGCAGAAGATTTGAAGACTTGAGATGGCGCAAAAACTTCTACTTTGGACCAGTGACCTACTTTTGGCTCAAAATTCATATCTTTGGCTAAAACTCCGAGTATATTGCATGGAGGTAAATCATCAAAATCATCACCACTTTGTGTTTCAAAATTAACCCTTTAAATGCATGAGTGGTGACATGTCCGGGATCAGTACTCGACAGCGAAAGCTGCATTTTGTGCCTTAAAGGGCGGATGGACCCTTATTAAGCATTACATACATACATACATACATACATACATACATACATGCATACATACATGCATACATACATACATACATACATACATACATACATACATACATACATACATACATACATACATACATACATACATACATACTTACATACATACATACATACAGGCACACACACACTCACGCACACATAAACACACACACGCACGCACACAGACACACATCATATATATATATAGCATTTAGGCTTGGGGTGTGACGGGGGGCTGCGTCCTGTGAACGTTGTCTTTGCCTTGTGGATTTTTATCCACGTCTTTCATCGGAAAAACACTCGTGTACGGTTCTCTAAAATGAGAGGTTATCTTTGTACCCAAGTAAGTACATGTATTTTGGAAACAGAATTACGCTTGAATTACTGCGTTATGAATTTGGAGAGAATTACAGAAATAATTTAATTTATACACTTAGAGGTATATTAAGTTTTTAACACTCCAAAAAAGATAATTAAACTTAAAACTTTCCTGTTAATTAAGTTCTACATTTGAGACTGTTATATGTGACTTTCCAAGAGATCTTCAGAAAAAGGAAAGTCTTTTAAAACAGTCTCGAAGAAAATTAAAGTATCATCACCATTTTGACTTAACATAAATGAATGTGTGAAGGAATAATATCTTACCAATTGCAAATACACATAGGCAAATTTGATGTAAATTAAATAAGAATTCCTGAAAAACAAATATGATCGCATGTTTATCACATAAAATTTAATTATTTTTTTTTTATTAAATTTATATTGAATCATTATGGTACAAAATAAACTTAAATTTGATGCATTCAAATCCTTTAAATAAATATCATTTTAAGAGAAAAACATACAGTATCCAAAGTTTTTCTCTTAAAAGGTCTGGTATTAACATTTTCCAAAAATGTAAATTATAATAATGCTACCTAAAAATATCTTCCATTGGCACTCCATAAAAAATCTGACACTTATCTTAATCCAGTCTGTTCGGGTCATTATGTACATGTTAACACACCATATTTTTAACCAGTAGGGTTAGATTTTCCTTTTAAACGCACATGATGAAATATCAATAAATGATCCAAATCTAAAAGTATGGAGTCCATATGGACAAAGCATGAAATAAACAAAAAATCAGACCCTTTAAAGTGACAGTATATTTTGAAATCCAATACATGTAATTTTTCAAGTATTTTTTGAATATTAAGTTCAGTTCAAGTAAACACTTATGAGTAAAGACATTTTACGGTGCAGGCCATGTTGCAATTATAATAATTGTACAATTCTCTATAATTGCTATGTATCAAGTGCTACTTTTTGTTTGTGCAAGTAAAAACTAAATTCAATGTATATAACTGTTACAGGCCATACCCGAGAACAGTTGTAAATTCCGACTCTGCTGTTCTTGCGAACAAAATCGCTCCAAATCTGACATGTGTAACGTCATGAATGAGTGAATACGTCACGTTACCAATTACATCGATATAGATGACATTAAATGACCCTACCCCTGGAATAATGACGCTAGTAGATGCAGCTGCGACAATTGCCGATCCATTTAACTTAAGTCCTGATACATCGGAAGCAGAATCAATAACGATAGAAACGACACTTGGGTCGATAAAAAATGTTGGGATCTCAAAGTTACATCTGTTTGTAAACTGTGTAAGAGCTGGAATGATTGTCAGCGATGGATCTCCATAAATGTTGGAGGAACCGTGACCATACTGGGTGACTAAAATGTTTTGTGATGACGTAATTGATAGTATTTCTGATGCATAAAAGCTCCTGAATGTCGAATCTTGACGGTTCATTACAATAGTTTCCAATGGATATCCGTTAACGTCCCATATGTCCACAGTGGTAGCATCATGTGGAGCAGCGATGCCAATTGTGTACATAGTCCTTGTTCTCTGGTAAGGTACTACAAACACAGAACCAAGTGTGTTTAAAGGTGGCATATTTTCCATAATGAAATCACAGAAGACAGCATCATGGTTAGGAATATTGGCACAGGCGTGTCCAGCATGAACGACCACTGGGTTGTTAGCGGAAACAATCGTTCCTGCTATTGGTTCTAATTCATTTGCCTGAAATTGGTAGGTTTCATGTTTGTTCAGTGCTACTGTCAGTGATGGACCTGTAGGGAATTCTAAAAGGACGTCAGTGTTATCATCTGCAGCAATAACAAGAATCTGTCCTGTGCCCCACAAAGACGAATTGTGGGTGCCCACAATATACAGCAAGCCCCATTCCTCTTTTGGCAATTCCAACGTGCCATCAACAGAGAGGCTTCTGTGATTTATGGAATAAAGGGCAATTGGTTGGTCAGATACTATTTCGACACCTTTGAAAGAAACATTACTTGTCAGTGCTGGCATAAGACTCGAAGAGTATTGAAGGTGAAGTGATTCACCAAACATGTGTGGTTCCTGGTATATACCAAGGTATGGTATTGTCACTAATACATTAGTTAGCACTTGACTAAGATTAGCTGATATTATTACGAGCTTTGGAGTTCCCGGTGTATTTCTACTGTTACTCATGAAGCCTGTGAAAAAAGTCTTTCCAAACTGATTACCATTAGCGGATGATGTTCCTGAAACCAATAAATCATAAATTTAAGTAAAGCCTTTTATCACATGAAATCCATTATTTTTAATGCAATATATGTCACTTATTTCTTTGTTCTACACCTGTAATATACCGATATTTGTGTTCTATTTTAATCGTCTGTTCAAACATGACGAAATGTTTCAACATAGTCATGTAATACAAATAATCTGATAAACGTTGTCACTAGATATTAACTTAATGAAACGCTCTTTAAAACGTTAATATGCTTGCTAGAGGCTAGCTTAATTTTACTTTTAAACGCCCATTCGAAAAACAGGTCATATAATAGGAACGCCTCTGGCTGGCGGACGGGCGGTCTTGCGGGCGGGGCGGCGTCCATATTTGCCTTTTACACTACAAGATGCAGTGTTAATGTGCATTGCCCAGGTATCTGGGTCAAAGGTCAATGTTACATTTAGAGGTAATTGAAAAATGCTTGTCCGCAGCATACTTCTACAAGCAGAAAGGGATTTCGATATAACTTGACACTTTTCACCATCGTAAGGCAGAGTATTGAACGCAAAATTCAGATCCCTTAAGCAAAGTTTAAGGTCATATAGAGGATAAAAACATGAAAATGTGTATTCGGACCATTTAATCATCATTTAAAGTGATTCTGTGCTTATTCAAGAGTACACAGTGAGTGTACAGGTGAAAAAAAAAAATAAGTTTTTATACAGCCATAAATCCTTTTAATGCCTAGGTCACAAATAAAACGGGCGCCGTCCGATTAAACGATTTTTATAAAATCAGCAGATTTTTTGATGTCGTGGACGCCGGGCGATTTTAAATCTGATACCTTGCGTGGTCACGAATGAAACAGTCGTCGGGCGATTTTTGCTGAGTGGATTTTACAGAAAGAATTGAACGGATCAGGCGGTCGCCGCCCGATGTCCGTACGGTGCCTGTGCGATTTAAAAGTGAATCGGACGGTTGCCGCGCGGGCGCCGGGCGACAATGACTTTACATTTAATGACATCCTAGATAAATCAGCCAGTTGTAATTATGCCAGCAAAGAAGTCAGCTGCCAAACCCAAGGGAAAGGCCAAGGAGTTGGTCCGTGTTGTTGACAACGAGTCACCAACGGCCAGTATCGATGCCGTAGAAGGCGAAAATCAATCAGACATTCGCATGGACATTGAAGAAAAAATTCATGTTTACTAGTATTCAAAAGAAATTCACAAATATATTTTTGAGGCAATTACAACTTCTTCAAGCTGAAAATACAACAAACACAAGCAGCCCGGTCGCCGGATGACAAAACGATGACCGCCCGGTGCCTGTACATGAATCGTCCGGGTACCGGACGATAATCGTTTGACTACTTAGCTCTATTCAGGCACCGGGCGGGGCCCGGCCGATGTCCACCCGGACGCCTTTTAAATCGGACGCTGTTTTAGTAGAACAAAAAATCGCCCGATCAAAAAAATCATCGCCCGGTCGCCGCCCGGCGACCGAACGATGTCTGCTCGATGATATTTATACCCAGTGACCCCAAAAATTATCGTCCGGCCGCCGTTAGCTTTTAAGTATTACTTAAAACTCGAAGGCGCCCGCCCGATGAGCAAAATTTTGAGCTGCTGCCGTCCGATAGTCACTGCCGCCGGACGGACGCCGGCCGATATTGCGATTTTTTGGAGAAACAGACGCCGCCCCGCGGCATTTTCTTATTTGTGACCTAGGCTTAAAGTGACATTATGCCCATCCAAGGGTATAAAGTGAGTGAACAGGTGAATATCAAAATAAGTTACATTTCGCCATTATTCCTTTTAATTTAATAATTGACTTCCCATAAACAAAAAAAAAATGCACAAATCCAAACAAAATTTCTGTAAATATATATATTAGAATTTACCTCTAGCGCTCTGTTTATAAGAAGAGCGAGGGAGTTATTTTATAGGCAGATTTATAATATTTATTATTATTTATTTATAATATATCCGTACGTTTACCAATATAAACTGTTGGTCATTCACCATTTTAACAGTCAATCTTTTGAAAAATAAAGTCAATTTAGCTCAACTTGACTATGAAAATATGAGGATAATGTCACTTTAATTTAATGATTTACATCATATAAACAATAAATAATCCCTGGATCGAAACGGAACTTCTGTAATTATCAATAAGAACTTACCTATAATGTTGAGTTTATAAAAAAGGTGGGTCTCTCTTTTTTTTCTATTAAAGGTAGATTTTAAATTTTATGCTAAAAATTTCCAAAATAAACTGTTAGACTAACACCATTTAAACGGTCAATCTTTTGAAATAAAAAGTCAATTCAGCTCAACTTATCTATGAAATATGAGCATAATGAGGGATTGTAACACACATTACGGCTGTGATACTTGTAATTTATTTTAATATATACAAGGCCAATGTCATTAAAAAATGAGGAAATATAAAGATTGTGTCCGGGGCATATCCCCCAACATCCATGGAACTTCAAAGAAATGTTTTTGCACTATGAGAATCAGTGTCATATATCTGAACCAGATATCTAGGGTTAAAGGTTGAGGTCACTATAAGAGGTCATCTAAAACGCTTGTTTGGAAACTTCTACATTCATCGGGGGATTTCAATTTGACTTGGCACAAATGTTTACCACTGTGAGGTTGAGTATTGTGCACAAAATCCAAATCCCTGCTACCAACATCAAGATCACATAGAGAGATCAAAGTTTTGATAAAAAACAGAAGATGTGAACAGGGACCATTTAGTCTTAACTTATTGATTGAGTGTAACACAATTGCAACACAAATGATAACTATCATGACTACAAATATGACACATGCAATTAAGGTTAATATTTGCAAGGTCAATGTCATTAGAGACCGTAAAATATCCAGATATTGTCCGGATATTACCCATCTCTAATATGCATATCTATAATGCCAACATCCCTTCCAAACTTTATATGACGGACGTATTTTGCGACATTGTTGCGCTTATTTTTATTCGATTTATTAAAGTTTATATGAAAGACAACTCATGCATATATAACAGCATTTAGAGTTAACTTTATAATTCATGGGACTTTCTCTATGTCAATTTGATTCTTAATGTTTATGTGACAGAATATAGATGCCATTGTACCATTCATTTTGTAAAAATTACTAAATAATCATAGTTTATAAAAAATAAAATAATTTATGGGATAGTAATATATGTGTTTCCTTTCCTTGAAATAATAATTAAAAAATCTTTAAATCATAATTATCAAATTTATTGAACAATTTTAGACACTTGTACTTTAACAGAAAACTGTACATTGCTGTTGTTGTTTATAACTAATTTTCTAACAGAATTTTCATTGAAGTGAAGGAGGTATGGTGGCCAGTAGTGTCTATTTTAAAGCCGCGAGATGTTAGCGTCAGTTTATAGAATGTCGCAGGCGAATTTTAAATTCACGAGATTTTATGTCAAAATTGTATAAAATGTCGCGGCTTGTAGAAACTCTCGAGTTCTACTGTCACACATACATCACTTCTTTCATAAAATGTCGAGTTTTAAAAAGGCACCGCGTCTTTTTCTGTCCAAATAGTAGACTAAGTCACGCAAACATATGCCTACAGTTGGTGTTTATTATAACCATTTGCAAATTACACGCATTGGTTTAATAAAAACTGAAACTAAAACATGTTGCCGTTTGCGGTCAGTATAAACGCGATATTTAATGTTGATGCATACCTTGTAAAAAGACGAATTTAAGCTAATAATCTCGACTTTTTATGCCGGGAAATGTCTCTTTTAAACAGTCGCAGCTGAAAATTGCTATAACTCGCCGCGATATTTTATGAGGTCGTTGTTAAGGAACAAGGAGTATGGCCTCGACCTTTGTAAAATTTCTACAATTTTTGCAAAAATGACACGGATGTCTTTCTGTTCCTACAAACTGGAATAAAATTTAGTCAAACCATGGATGCTCGAGTCAAAATGTTCCTTGCTGTTTAATATATAAAATAACGCGATTTATACATTCCCCGCAACATTTTGTACGATTTCGGCAGAATATCCCGCGGGCTTGTATTTTGCCCGCGACATTTCATGATAAAGCGATAAAATTTCTCGCAGGTTTGAAATAGCCGTAGCCGGCCACCATTAGGAGGTGAAATAATATAAGCGAAACCTTCTATCTGAACTTCAATAAAGTTTTTGGAAAGTCAGAGGTGTCTACGGCTTTTCGATCAGAAAATATTATTATTCCATATTAAATAAGTAAATAACAATTAATTATTACCTTTCATCAATATGGTGGCCATATTGTTGTCGTTTACATTTATAATGTCAATCAGTCCATCAGTGCTGAAGAGACACTCGTTATTGCTGGAATTATATGATGCCGACGTACAGTTACCTGCATTCAAACACGATTTAGCACAGAACAAACGTGACCGTGAAAAGACCGTTGATTGCACGTTTGTCACCTTTCTGGATTGCAGAACTACAAAATCTTTCTGCCTTATTTCCCCTTTGACATCCAATGCTAAAATCAACACAAAACATGCTAGATGCGTTACCTGCATGTACATTCTTGTTAATAAGAAATACCAATATTTTAATAAGTTCGGTTTAGATCCACGTGCGTTCTGATGAAATATTTGAAAACTAATTCGGTTTTATTTGACTATTTCAAACCCTCTTAGGCCAATAGCTTTCTATTATGTGGTTATCAAGAAATTACAATTTCATCAACGTTGTGTAATCGATAGATATAAATCGAATGTCTAAATTAATCAAGATACCTAGAATAAAGTTAAATCAATTACTTTTTCAAAAAGATTGTATTTTTTAAGGTAAAAATGCAAATGCTTAGACAGTGATATAACTACAATTAATAGATATTATATACAATCCGAAATTACAAGAAACAGCAGATAAATATGCACTGGTGAATACGCAAATATTATGCAAATATTTATACATGCGCATTTGAAAGCAATAAATAAAAGTCTTATTTGCTCGCTCGTCTGTTTCTAAGAAAATGTCGAGCTATAATTACGTTCTTATTTTGCTCATAAATGACGCAACATCACTGTGATGAAATCGAAAGCGCATGGGAAATTCAGCCTTTGGGTTATCAGAGCTTCGACAGAAGCTTTCAGTTGCAGTCCTAATTTTACGGTATATATTTATGCATTTTTACATAATGGATGTACTTGTACCATCTTATTTTCTACAAAACATCTACAAATAACAACTAAACACTCCAATGCAATATGCGAGAACGAGTGTATATATTAGGGACAACATCTATACGTTGTAACGATGAGTACCAAATTATCTTCTCGGTCTTTTGATAAGGGCATGCCTGATTCCCGTGAAACTATAACGGTAAAAGTGTTTGCACACACGGAATATATGGGATAATCCTTCATTTGCCGTTTTCCAGATATTTAAAAGTTTAACACAGTGACGTGGCGCATACACGAGCATACGCATTGTAAAATATTACATTATATTTTAAAATTCCATGTTCTTGTAATATAGTTAATATGTTTAGCAATGCAATTCAGGAAAAAGGTATCAATTTTGAGTGCAATAATGAAAAATAATGAACGTTTT